>NW_016161223.1:22662-24383 GCF_001687245.7 Rhagoletis zephyria
TTTTATTCTTATAGAGCCTTGGAGCTTCCTAAATGGTATGGATTTTTTTATTCGGCTCATTTACACCAGTCCATATATCACATTTCCAAATTAGATTTGAATAGATTTTCTTGGAGTATCCGCAATGGATAAACAATTTTCTTGATTTCTTTAATTTTGAAACCATTGGATCGCGCGTTTTCTTTACGCTCTTCATTTGACCTGTCTAGTTCGAGGCTTTGAATTCAAACTTTTTTAAAGTGCTCACTTTGACACTATAGTGGCCAAACTCAACAACAAAATATATGTCATAGCTCTAGTACAATGTATTATCTATTTAATTGGTCTTTACGAATAATTTGATACTAGTATCACCCACTGGTCGGAATTCGACCACATCACTTATTTCATAATAATAATAATTATAATAATTGCTTGTTACGTTTTTTAGGTCCACCAGCACCTCTTGTTTGCCTACGTCACTATTATTATGGAGTGATATACTTTCTGTTAGATAATTTTATAATTCATAGGAACAGAAGGGAGACTTAAATTGGTATGGGGATTCGATTGCATATTAATATGCTATAAGATAACATGCTGCTTCTCTAACAATTTTCGGGTTGAACCAATCAGGACTGTAAATAATTTTTTTTTTTTTTAATATTTTGCACATCTACGCCAACTCCTCTTCCATTTGATATGAGTTTCAAAAGTGTACCATAAAAATCATGTTAGGGTATTAATACCTATATAAGATATAAATAGTAGATGGTGAAACCAAAGCACGCATTCATAGGCTTATATTTCTCTTGATGTTAGTAACGCTTATTTTGAATTTGAAGCAAATCGAGACATAAATGAAGTGTTTGCGAATGACTCGACTCCTGCGCCACCTACCGAGAAAACAAATGCAAAAAAATGCGCACCTCCTCTTTGAAACACCTTTCAAACAAAAAAAAAAAAACAATTATTCAAATCGGTTGAGAAACATAGGAGCAGTAGGGGTAATAGATTTGTATGGGATGTCGTAAGCGTATTTCATAATTTATAGATTTTTAAAGACTAACTCATGTCCGGCAACGAACTTACAAATTTCGGATCGGCAGCACAAAATGTGAAAGAGGTCCTTAAAAAATATAAAATATTTTCAGTTATTATTTCTAAGTAGAATGTAGAATTTTAGATCATAAATTCAGATTTCCTACTGGCAACATTTTATGTACATATGCACATACTGGTATGTTTATATGCATACTTATGTATAGGCATGTACGTATTTTTAGGGTTACTTTATGACCTCTTATATCGTATGTACATGTGTACATACATATGTATGTGTTTGAGTGCGCAAGACAAGCCCCCAACATCTCTTAAAACTATGCTAGAGTAGCACTGCAATAAAATTCATTAAGGATACGCTGCACATTTGCTCGTATTTATATTTTACCGCATATACATACGTATGTACGTACATAAGTACATATGTATGCATTTATGAATTTAATTAACTCTGATTTTTTAAGTAAATGACAAGATAATGGCTACCCTGCAAGAAAAGTGACTATCATTTGACAAATCATTTGAGTGGCAAAACTGATAGAGATTTCTGTCACTGGCTACCTACAAGTTTCCATCAAATTCTAAAGTGCAGTGTGAAAGATCTGATGTAAACTTTTGTGTACAAATTCTTCCGTCTTCCTCCAACTTATGGCCTTATTTTATGGTATCTTTTTAACCAA
>NW_016161223.1:30267-45526 GCF_001687245.7 Rhagoletis zephyria
AGAATTGTTCTCTCACAGGGGCGGTTACGGTTTAGGCCACGTGTTATCTGAGTTTTTATGGCGTTAAGTGCTGTTGTTGTGCTGTGCACTTTACGGAACCCTTGCTGATGCTTCGCTGCGGTTCCTAAAACGTGCTTACAGTTTTTTTGGTCCAAAATACAGTTTTCTTCGGCAAATTTACAGTTTTTTTAAATAACTTTCTGGCAACACTGTTTGGGGGGCCTGTTTTTGCTAGCTACCTAACAGCACTCAACATATCTACTCGTACAAAGTAGCTGGAGCTGGTAGCGAGCATGCCTGACCTCCACATCTCAACCGCATGGCAGTAGTGCCAAAGAGTGTGTGAGTGCTGCCGCCAACGCAATGTCAGAGTATTCTCGAGAAAACGAGCATTTTCCGTACTTTACAACCCGATAGAATGAGCAGCAACAGCAACAGTAAGAGCAGCGAGAGCAACAACAAAATACACTCATTTCACACCACACTAGCAAAACATGTGCTATGGTTATGACGGGCAATGGGATGTGGGATGTGTGGTTAACGTATTTGAATGCCTCGAGATTTTTGTGTGACATAACAACTTTTATTTCGTTTCACTGGCATTTGTAAAAAGAAAACGATTGTCCTTATTGATTTCAGGGACATGCAACCGCTAACGGTTATTGAACTGTTAACCGGAAATGTGATTTTTGTTATTTCGAAAAAAAATATAGCACTTTACTAACCTCGGCGTGTTTTGGCGACAATCTTGCTGGGGCCTTTGGACACGGTCAACATTTTACGGATGCTCGCACTGCAAAAAATATGGGGCCGTGGAAAATTTTCACTTGCACCTTTGTGTCGACCGGCTACAGGGAGGCGATAGAAGCGCGTGATTGTTGGCAAAATTTTCCAATTTAAATGCGGCAATGACGCTTTGACAATCGCTTTCAGAAAATTGCACTCGTAACCGCGTCGCGCAATTTAATTCTTTTAATTGTATGTATGTATGCGCGAATGTAAATTTCTTTGCCCTTGTCTCGTCCCANTATCGCTTTCAGAAAATTGCACTCGTAACCGCGTCGCGCAATTTAATTCTTTTAATTGTATGTATGTATGTATGCGCGAATGTAAATTTCTTTGCCCTTGTCTCGTCCCAACGACCGCACTTGTCCTTAACTCTGCCACTGCCGCTGGCCTCAGTGCACGATACAGTAATAGCACTGCCCTTTGTTATTTAATAAAAATGTGTATTTATTAAATTGCACTTATTTGTATAAGTTATTCTCTCTATTTTGGTATTATTTACCTTTTTATTGTGTTTTCTAATTTCGACGTCGAGAGGAAAAAAAAATTCACTATAATTTCATCACAACTTCAAAACATTTCAGAATCTTTATATCACAAACACTTTCGTATGCCTTTACTCTTCGTTAGCCACTTTACATAACATAATTCGGTATTTAGTGCACTTCCACCAAAAACTTCTAAAATATTGTTATGTAGCTGCTTTGTTGAATGAAAAACAACGTGCTCAACCAGGGGGGGGCTGATTGGAGTTATTTTATTATATTGTATAATTCACCACTACCACCACTTGGTTTCTACTATATTCCTACTTAGTGAATAAGTTCTTCAATCTATCTCACCGCTTCGCTTGAGTATAAGTAGGTACTATGTTTAATTTAAAGTATATCACCTCAACCTATATAGTTGTTAATTTCTCAGCATGTGACAATCAACTGACAGAATTGCCGGCCAAACACCCCACATTATACGCCACAGCAATAGTAGTATGTATCTCACAGATATGAACCGTTTACTTTGAAACTGGCATAAGTCACTTCATACCTATTTTGGTTAAATGGCCGGTTACTTGTAACTGGGTGCACCTGTAAATCGTTCTATTTTCATAAACTAATGACAAACCTTTTTCCCTTTCGTTGATGCAGTTGAACGAATAACCGACGCGTTCATATACTAGTAACAGGTCATTTAATCGCAAGAGGTGCGAAGTGACTTATGCCACTTTCAAAATAAACCGCTCATATGTAGGAAAATGTTGAATGCATCTCATGCGCTGTGCTCTCCCCACAAAAGTAAGCCACACACACATACTCATACAAGCAATCAAAAGTCAAGTTACTCACCTTTTCTCCACCACCACCCGCTGGGGTATATAATTCTCAACTTAACGAAACAGCTGTTCTTGTGTTGTGTAATCAAACATGCCCAACGAAAATCGGCACTGATAACAAATCAGCAGTGATGTTTTTTTCTTCAGTGCGGTTTATGTAAATGATGAGGTGAATAGTGAAGTCTCCAACCTTTTTTCTTTGAACGGGAAATGGTTCATTCGAAACGTTATGCCGAAACATCAATGTGTAAAAATAAAAATGTTGGGAAATCAAGTTTGAAAGTCTCTTCTGATGAGACTTTTATATGTACTACGTTTATGTGACAGAATTCGTGAATTCTTCATTTGACGAATTCAAAAAGGGGTTCCGTTTATGCATAAATCGCGGATTCGAAATGAGGTGTTTTGAAAAAGTGGCAGCACACTAGCAGGAGACTCAATAGTAGGATTGTGTTTCTTTGGCCTTTTTTGAATTTGCTAAAGGCGTTGCTACCAAGAAATGGTTATGCCACTACATGCCCTTGATCTAAAAACGTCATAACCCTAGTAAACAGTTGTTTGTGAAACGTGGCGTTGCGATTTCATGAATTGATACCGAAATTCATGGTTAATTTTCGTGCATATCTGAATTCATGAAATTGCGTTTATGCAGCCAATTTTAACCCGAATTTATGAAATTATTTCGTGAATCGGCCTACGCATAAATGTAGTATTAAAGTGGCCACACTCACCGACGTAAACGTACATTACGTGTCGATAGTAGCACTTTGCTTATATCCTTTCTCTTTTGGATTGCAGCCCGTCAAGACCACGAATTCTGTTTCTCTTATAAGCCTTTGGCTAAAGGTTTAACCTGAATATCTACTCCACGGTCTATTAACTAATTTAAGGCTCTTTAAGGCACAGCTTTCTTATTGAAAGAAAGCAGTTTTTCTGAATATGTTCACACGCGTCCACGTTTTTCCTTATTTTCAGAGAACTGGTTACAAAAAATCTTTTTTTTTTTTTTTTTTTTGTTCGTGCTATCTTTTCTAAAGGATTTCCAGCGATCACAAGTTTTCTTGGCTTGTCAAAAGTAGTTCTGAAATAAGTCACTTTCCACGTCCATGCTCCAATTAGATTATGTGGCTATATATTCCCGAGGAAATACTTAAGGTTGTTTAGGTGCGACAGTAATTATTTTGCTATATATATCGAGCCCTAACCGCCAAAATAATGTAAGCGACCTTTTTTTCAAAATTTTCTTTTTGATGCAGAAATATTCCAAAAGCATCTAGATGCATTTCTGCATCAAAAAGAAAATTTTGAAAAAAATTCTCTTACGTTATTTTATCGGTTAGGTTGCGATTTCTTAGAAAATGTAGGCAACCCTTTTAGCAGCAGCGACTTATGGCCGGTTGCTCAAAGCCTGGTTGACACAAAGAGTGTTTCTTAACTTTTTACAGCTGTTGATAGCAGATTGGCGAAGAGTATAATTTTACGCGCAAAGAGATCGAAAGTGGAAAAAGTAAAGAAACGAAAACTAGCAGAAATTTGCAATCACAGTATATATACACACACACACATTTTCAAATTTATGCACAAATCCTTACATTCTGCAATATTTCAATAGGGGTATTCTCTGAGTCTTGCAAAGCCCTTGCACGGTGCACAGATTGCACGGATTGCACGGAAAAAAACGGTTTTCGTATGGGACAGCTTTGCAAACCGTGCAATCCGTGCACCTTGCAAGGGCTTTGCAAGACTCAGAGAATACCCCTATTGTGTTTTGATAACGATGCACTCATTTTGTTTTATTAAAACGAAGTAAAATAAACTTGCCAATTTTTTCCTTGTGCATTTTGAACAGCTGCTTCTTAAACATATGACTGCCAGCAGAAATTTGCAGCTCTCTCGGTTTTTATGCTCTCTTTTTGACTCTCTTCTGCAAATTTTTTGTGTTAAGAAACGCTTTCCAGCAGAATCCAGTAAAAGTTTGTGATAATTATCTGTTAAGAAACAAAGCTAAAATCTCCGGTTAAATATCTTTATCGACGTTACCGACGCCGTGTTATATGCATGGAGTCGAATACGTCAATAACGATGTTAACCGGAGATTAATGTCAACCAGGCTTTGAGCTACCGGCCCTAAGCGTCATTTCCCTACAAGATGATACTTAACGGAAGTTCCATTAGGCGAGGATATTGAATTTAAGTATGTAAACGGTTGCGCGCTGTCACAAATAAAAAAAAAAAACATTGTTCATTATATACATAGTGCCAGAAAAAATATACATATTGACCTTGAATGACTTCGTAGTTACATATGTTTTATTTAAGATTTCGCGGAGGCACGAAAAATTTGCATATGGGCTGGGATGTCCTTCTAAGAAACTTGAAAACCTTTTGCAGGTAGAATTGGTGGCAGTTCTCAAAATGCCAGGATATTAGGATTTCAAATAAATTTAATGCTGAAAATTCGTTATGTTTCTAAATAGAGGTAGACAGGGCAAAGCATCAAAAAGGCGTTAGTTAACCTNTATGCTGAAAATTCGTTATCTTAATCTAAATAGAGGTAGACAGGGCAAAGCATCAAAAAGGCGTTAGTTAACCTTCCGTGCATATGTATGCATGTACATATGTATGTGGGTGTGCTTAATATATCCCAAATTAAATAAGCCCACATAAAACAAGGACAAATAGCTGAAAATTCTCTAAAGAAAAGGTTGCCGTGAGTACATACTACTTGTATGAAAATAAATAAACGGTATATACTATGAAACTCCAAAAAAAATCGTATATAAAGAGTAGACAATTGTTATATTTGTATTAGTTAACCAAGAACTCTTCCCTCTGCTGCAGCTGTAATACCTCAGCGGGAATAGGATATGCTGGTGTTTTAGAGGTAAATTATACATTTTCATTGCAGTTCATGACTCATAAACAAGCAAACATTTTTTATTTTACAGACTTTATTTATTTCGCCAAATAAGTTACAATGGAATGTTATGCTTTAGCCTCGGGATTACCTGGCTATTTTAAGCGTATGAATATAAATCAGGTACATACGCCATCACCGACAGTTGCTAACAATAACGGCTGCAGCACCCCACCTCCCCAACAGCAGCGCAACGAACCAAGTAACGTCAATACAATGCCAGCAGTGCACAGTCCATTGAATGTTGTTACACCACGCACAACACAATCGCTTCCGACTGAGCTGCGCAAGAGGAGAAAACGTTGTCAGGAGAGATTACATCCATACGATACGCCTAGTAATGTTAAAGCACGTAAAAGTTTAAGATTTTAGAAAATCGGAATCGTAGAACCGCAAGGGCAAAGGCAATATAACATACTTATACTATACATAAGCAGTTATTAGATGTGAAAAAAATATATATATAATTTGCGTAAAATAACTCTAAATACATACATATATCTACATACACACATATGTATATCTTTCAAACAAAAGTAGCCCTGATATTAGCATCGTAGCGGCTTGAGAAGTATCTTTGTAAACTAAAATTTGTATTCTTTTTAATTTGGTTATGAAAATTTAAACTTAATACAATTTAAATTCCCTACATACATACGTACAACGAACTTCTGATCCCAAACGGGACATGAGAATATCTATAAAAATAAATAGAGAAATTTCAATTAAATGTGCTATTTCGCTTAAGTAACTACTAATTCTACTGAGACTTATTTTGTGGCATTCCAGTGTACATACATAAGTGAATAAAAAAGCATGATATGAGATAGGCTGAAAATATTTTGAATTGTGAAAATCACTTTATTTTCTTGAAAATCATACTTGCTTTATATAAAAAAAAATTGTTTTTAGTTGCGAAATCACTAATCATATTGATTTTCTCGACAAATCGAATCACTAAAAAAATGATTTTTATATATGGTTTAATAAATTTTATTTTTTATTTGCCCGACAAATCAAATCGCAAATATAATTAAAATCATGCACGCGAATAATTAAAAATCATGCACAATATTTATTTTGGTTTATTTAATAATGAATTTTTATACAAAATTTATTTTAGTAAACATTCTATTTTTCGCTCAAAGGAAATGGTAACGTCGTCCAAAGTCACCAAACATTAAACATAAGAAAAGGACAATTTAAGTATTTTTCAAAATACATTTTCTAAAATTACGTGCGAAGGTGTATATTTTCTTGCTTTGCAATTAAAAGTTAAAATGGATCTACTCTTCGAAAGTCAATTTTCAAGAAAAATGACTTAGAAGTTAAACGGGAATTCGAACAAAATCAGTTGGTCTTCTTTATTCAGTCAATTTCAAACTTAAAATATTATTCACGGACTTTAACGGTTATAACTTTTATTAAAAAATTAGTTTTTATGAGTTATTTAATGAGTTTTTATTTTGCTCCAAAGTTTTTGATACGCTGAATCTGAATTTCCGAGAAGTGTTGTTAATTAAGTACACATTTTTATCCAATTTTTTTGTATTTTGATTCATAGTGGCTGCCAAATTGTTGACAAATTTCGCATACGACAAAATTGTACTGAAGAAAATCCTTTATTTCTAATAATTAGGCATAATTATCAGGTTGTCGAACAGACTAAAAATCACATGTGGCACACTATTGTGAACATCTTGTTTTACCATCAAAGAAGAAGCTATAAAATTTGTAAACAATTAGGAGTTTTTGCGTTGACGAACAAAATATCTTGCAAATCTTCTAAAATTAACCATCGATGGAAACCGAGCTGCCCTCCACTAGTGCCAGCGCTTTAGCAGCTTGCAGTTCCAATGCCAGTACCAGTGCACAGGTTCAGGATTACACACAACTGACTCCAGAGTTACTGCAGCGGAAACTTTACTTTCTGGTTGACCAGTTGAAGCAGATGCATGCTCAGCTGCCAGAGTAAGTGTAGAAAATAAACTCAAGTACATATGTACATGCAGAAGCGTATACATACATATATTAACTTTTCATTGCAGGAAGTATCAAATACGTATCTCCTATGAGCTACTCACCGAGCTGGCTAATTCCCTGCTAAACGATACCATTTTTGAGATAGTCAAGGGACTAATGGAAATACAAAATGTCACAGAAAGGCATCTGCTAACGCTGCGCAAGCAAATTGAGACAGATTTTGAGTTGGAAATGCAAGAGTGGCGCAGTAAGATAACCGATCCAGAAGAATTAAGCCATATCGAACAGCTTATGCAAGTGAAACACGCAAAAAAGTTACGTGAAACAGATATGAAATTGATAGCATTGTTGGATCAAAAGGTAATTTGGAGTTTAATAAAAATTTAATAAGTACACTGACATTTAATCGATTCTAATTCGTTTCCAGGTAAAAGACCAGCAGAGTACATTGCTTAAGGCTGGCGTAGCGGGCTTCTATGTCACTGACAATCCAAGGGAAATAAAAATACAGATGTTTCTGTTGGATTTCATCATTCGTTTAAGCAGGATTAAGTTTGAGCCATATAAATAACAAGAGGAGTAAGACGTGGCCTTCACGTTTTAAAAACAATAGATTTATCGTCGTCGTCAGACCATGTATGTATTTGATTTACATAAAAACGTATTCATCGGAAATGTATGAGCTTTTAAAATACGAAAATTAATTATGAGTATACACATTATCAAGGCGAATTCATTACCAAAAGTAATGCTGCTGTCATTAATAATCTTAACTCGCTTTATAAAAAAATGGTCCTCTACAAAAACGACGCAATTCAAAAAATTAAAACTTGCTAATGTTAAGTGGGTCATGTCGCAAATTCGTGTTTAATCTCTGTCTAATCCTTACTAAAGATTACACATGGATTAGTCAAGGATTAGAGTCATGGGCCACTAAACAGAAGTAAGCGATTTTATTTTTTGAATTTTGAATTGTGTCGTTATTGCAGAGGACCATCGATATACGTTATTCAGACAAATAAAATAGCTTTAAAAAAACTTTATAAATCGACCCTTTCCAACCAACCAACTTTCGATTTATAAGGCAGTTAAAGTTTTCTAAGAATTTGTATGTTAATTCTCCCGCAAATTCGAAATTCGTGATAATGGTATCACTGATTTCGAGTTATTTTATTTTGATTTAGAATTATTGAACTAAAACATAAAACGAACAAAAACCAGAGGCTAACTACGAATGCGTCGGAATTGCTGATAGTATTTCTTTTGAATTCGTGGCGGAAGATTTTTTCACGATGGGAGTGCGCTCGTGAAGGGCCTGTCAACCTTATCTATCCGTAATGAATACAGGGAAACGAAAAGTGATAAGTGAACCAATTCGAGGAAAATAAAACTCATAATCAGGCTGTATTTTTAATCAAAATTCCATAATACATTGTTCAAATCCAGCAATTGTAAATGGAACCGGCTATAATCTACAACGCACTCTAACCTAAATAATTGTTTAGCATAGATCAAGGCGAATTTATATAAGGTGGTGTTACTAGCTCAACTGATTTCGTGTATGTGTTTCGCCGCACGGCTTCTGATATCAAATTGAAAAATTTTGTTTGAATTTCTACACACACTCTTACAGATTTTGACAGTTTATGCCGCCAAAGCAAAAACAAAATACATGTAAATTTTTGTTTTTGTACTCCTGNAAATCAGCTGCTCTACTGATACTACCTGTTCAATGTACCTTGGCATAGATACAATTTTATACCTGGACAACTATTTCAATGGTAATATTACGATCAAAATTAAAGAAATAAAAAAAAATTCATGTAAAATTTATGGCAAAATCAATTTATCCGTAATTTTCTATTCGGAAAATTTTTTTAAATTTCCTTGGGCAGAGACAAACGAAACAAAAATTACAGCTCACATAGGACAATTCATTCTATGGCTATGATCGGTATTACATAACCAATTTTTTTGTATACATATATATAGAGATTTAAAATTTTAAATATTTGGCAACCCTATTCAAAATTATTAATTCTGGTTAAGAGTGCATTTAAATGCCTTGCATTCTCTGAATACGTTGCAATATTTTACTCGATATATATTTAAGTCACTAAAATTTTAGGCGAATGGCAACCCTGTTAAAAAGTTTTTATCTTTTACCTCAACCAGCGAAGTTGTCCTTCAAAATGGTGTTTCAATCATTCAATTTGATGGAGTATTATGGAAGGCATGCCGCTTTCAACTTTTAAACCCCTTTTTTAATAAATAACTAAATCTGAACAACGGGACTATTTTTCGCATGTACGGAAGCTGCTCCCCTTCAAAATGAGATATGTATCTTTCATTAAATTTGATAGAATATTAAAGGGAATATCGTTTGGTAACAGAAAAATACCTTTTAGAAAAAGTATATAGATTATGAGGAATATTATCACATTACAGTACAGATTTGTACTTTATGCGTTTTTATTGACATTTCAGCAATGAACATATCGCTCTTGCAGCTTTTACGTTTAATATTATAGAGAATTAATTCAAAATTTACATTTTTGGACATTTTATCATGTAGTTAATAAACTGGATAAAAAGAATAAGTTCAGTCTAAGAGACAACTAAACTTACAAAAATCGATATCGTGGTTTGTATGCTGACGATGTAGTTTTCTTTTTTTCCGTACCATAGCGGCTACCTTTCAGAAAAATACTATGAGACCCCAGCAATAATTCTTTTACCCCACTTTTTGTTGCGCTGTGTAAATTAGAGACTTTAAAGACGCAACGAATATTCTGGTAAAATCGAGACTGGTACCCTAAAATTTACGCGCCAGCGATTTTCTAATATTTCTTTAAAAAATTAAAAAATCTTAAATTCATTTATTCATATAGGGGATTAACAAGACATGTTAACCGTCGTAAAATAATATACAGCCTCATTGCGTAAGTCGTAAATTAGGCTGAATTGTACGACTNGATAATTCTTTTACCCCACTTTTCGTTGCGCTGTGTAAATTAGAGACTTTAAAGACGCAACGAATATTCTGGTAAAATCGAGACTGGTACCCTAAAATTTACGCGCCAGCGATCTTCTAATATTTCTTTAAAAAATTAAAAAATCTTAAATTCATTAATTTCATATAGGGGATTAAAAAGATATGTTAACCGTCGTAAAATAATATAGTAAAGAACATTTTTTATGTAGAATAATGATTAAAATGGTTTTAGAGGATTTCTAACTACACCGATTTGATTTTANCACTCTCGCAATGAGGCTGATAGTAAAGAACATTTTTTATGTAGAACAATGATTAAAATGGTTTTAGAGGATTTCTAACTACACCGATTTGATTTTAAACTGGTAAAAATATATAAGTAAATAGCCTTCCTAAAACCATTTTTACCGTTATTTTACATACAAAATGTTAAGCTAAATATTGTACGACGGTTAACAAATTAGCGAAAATATCACTTTCAATATAATTAGCAGAAAAATTAACAATTTTTTGTCATAAAAACCCCAAAAATACGAATGTGAAAATTTAAATTTTTTGCCTTTCTTACTTTTTTCATTAAAGTACACAACAAATATGGTGCTACATCCAGGCACATTTACATTTATACATTTCAGTTCTTGGTTTTTCTCTTTTTACTTGTAAAATAAACATTTCTAAAATAAATGTATTTTTTTATTGTTCTTCGTATTTTCTGTCTTTTTTTAGGCCTTATTTTGCTTTTTTTGCAATACCCAGTGCCTTTTCCGCTATTTTATTTTTCCTTTTCCAACCTATTTCGTTATTTTATTTTGCTTTTTTTGCAATACCCAGTGCCTTTTCCGCTATTTTATTTTTCCTTTTCCAACCTATTTCGTTATTTTATTTTGCTTTTTTTGCAATACCCAGTGCCTTTTCCGCTATTTTATTTTTCCTTTTCCAACCTATTTCGTTATTTTATTTTGCTTTTTTTGCAATACCCAGTGCCTTTTCCGCTATTTTATTTTTCCTTTTCCAACCTATTTCGTTATTTTATTTTGCTTTTTTTATAGGTTTTTAGGTCCTAAAAATCCGATCCCTGGTAATGAGAGTCGGAGTGCAAGAAATTTCAATACGCTCTTCCCCCTTCATGCTGGCTCTTGATTTTACATCTCATCTAGCACCTAAATGTGCCAATCCCCACGACTGGGAACCACTTTGCCCATCTCTGGTGTAGCATTCCAATTCTAACTGTTCATGCCAATAATTAAAATAAAATTGTATAAATCGTACCAACCGGTGGCAACCATGTGAACCGGCACTTACAAATCGACACCTGAGTGGACGATCGACCTATCTCGGCAGCCATTTCGAAAATACCCTATCTCAGAAAACTTTTCAAAAACAACCTACTTCAGAATTTTATTGAAGAACGCCCTATTTCAGAATTGGGTTGAAGAACGACCTATCTCAGAATTTGGGTCAAAAATGTCGTATCTCAGCTGAAAATACGCGTTTTTTGAATCGGCAGCTGAGATAGGGCGTTCATCAATCAAAATCTGAGAAAGGGCGCTCTACAACCAAATTGTGAAATAGGGCATTCTCGAAAAGTTTTCCGAGATAGAGCGTTTTCGAACTGGCTGCCGAGATAGGTCGATTTCCCACACAGGTATCGAAATGCAATAAAATATAAAATTAAATTAAATTTCAAGTTCTGGTGAAAAAAATGTAAGTTTTAGTCCAAGTCGTTTTTCAATCAAATTCTGAAAAAGGGTGTTTTTTAAAATTTTGCTGAGAAACAGCGTTTTCGAACCGGCTGCCGAGATAGGCCGATCTTTCAATCAGCCGGCGGTATTAATCAGTTAAGACTAAAACCCATAATTTAAGAACAAGCGCAAGCAGTGTTTTGAATTCGTTAAGAGTGTTTTCAGTGCAAAGAACTTCAATCTTTTATTCCTTTATTAAACACACATATACAATCTTTTTATAGCATAATCCAATTCACTGACATCTAAGACATCTCACCTCTAACATGAGATATGTTTTAGGAACATCCGAATAGCCGCCCTAAATTGGCAAAGAACCATTTATGGAAAATAGTTTTAGTTCCTTTGGATACCTATACGACTACGAAGGCTGTTCATAATAGAAGAAAAGCTTCTGATGCAAAGCCTACTATAATTTTTATACAAATAAATATCTACATATGTAGTATGTACATTAGACTGCATCACTCCCCATACAAAAAAAAAATCGCTACTATTTTTCCATTGGAATTATAAAATCTATTATATTTTAAGACGTCCACCAAAATATTTCGGAAAAATATTAAGATTTAAGTAAGCTGGACCGATTTGAAAATACCTCCAAAAATGGAGTTTTTTATGAATAAAAATAGTTTCTTCAAGATTTTTTTTTGAAAAAAATTCCCTCAAATGACAAAATGGTTTAAGCTTAAAATATTTGCATAAAAATATTTAAAAAAAAAATAGAAAAAAATTTTGAACGGAATGTAATGCGATATTTGATGCTGTTTTTTAACTTTTTTCAAAGATAATATAGGAAAAACTTGAATAACTGAACCTAAACTCTTCCGATTTAGACTCGAGAGGTGTCATTGGAAAGGTATTTTCTCACCCTTTTTATTTCTTTGCTAATAAACTCATTCAAAGGATGAAAGAGAAAGGTAGGATGAACGAACGTCACTCAAAGTTGAATTAAGATGTGTTGGTATTCGAAAAAACAAAATGGGACACGAATGACGTTTTTTGGTCAGAAATAAAAACAGTGTGAAAATACCTTTCTACTGAGATCCCATATGTCTAAATCAGAACATTTTTGAAACAGCTATTCAAGTTTTTCGTAAACCAATCTTTGAAAGAAGTAAAAAAACAGCATCAAAAATCTCATTCTTACGATTCTGTTGAAAAGATTTTCAAATATTTTTATGCAGATTTTTTAAGCTTAATCTAATTTGTCATCTGAGGTGACTTTTTTCAAAAAGTTCTTTAAGAAACGTCTTAAAATATAACAAATTTTGTAATCCCGGCGGAAAACCGCATCTTTTTTTGGTGATGCAGTCGAATGTACATACATATGTATGTACATACGTATTGGAGAAATAAAGATTTTAAAAATGGAAATTTTTAAACATACATACATAATTAAAATAAAATTTTTAATAAATAAACCGTAAAATAAAGTTGAGCTGTGAAGTGCTTATCGCACTATTTTTCTTATATGTACACATACAAATGCACAAGAACTACACAATCAGCTAACATTTGGCGTCTTTTGCATAACCCAGCTGCGCTTCCGTAGTACTCACAGTAATTCTCACCCAGATCATCGTCTCGTATCTCATTCTCAAGAATTAAAGCATTACTCGTTATACTAAATATTTTGTTGTTATGCATGTATATGTCTTTTAATTGATAAATAAAGCAAACTCGCAAAGTATGAGCGCTAAATAAAGTACGACAACAACAAACAATTGAGAGACCTCACGTTGCTGATGGGTATAAATAAAGCGCGGTTAAACATGATTTTGAACAGTTGGTGAACGAAAATTCAGTGGAGCACTGCGTGCATAGAAAAATTAATTTAAAAAATTTTCCGCCTCAACAAAATTAATTTGGAAATTGCTCACTTTCATTTAAATAATTAGTGTAAATTCAAAACAGTTATTTTAATACATACATATATACATAAAATGGCTTTGGAAATCACAACTACTGACTACGCTCTACCTGACTTGAAAGATATTGTAAGTACTATTATTAAGAAAATATCAAAAACAATTTATTTATTCGCTGTTCAAGTTTGCTGTGTGACAAAAATTGGATAACTATTCGTAGTGGATCGTCTCTCTGTCTTGCATATTAAACAAGCTATTGGTTTAGAATTTATTAGTGTTTTCCGTAAAGTGACTGCCAGAATGAAGAAATTGCGTACTAAGCGTAATTATTGTTTTGATTTTTCAGAGTGTAGTAAGTTGTTTTTTTTTCACACAAATTTTGTGATTTTTTGAATCTTCCCTTTAATAAAAAATTTCTGATGTAAAAGTGCATGGATGTTTTATGCTTTTCTGAGTTTTTAAGTCTTTTTTATATTTTTAATTAAATTTTTAAAAGAAAAGAACTTGGAACCTAAATGGTTTTACTTACAGTAATGTAATTTTTGAGAACTCGTCTTCAAAGTAAAAAAATGGGGATGCTAGAAAGTGAACAAATATTTTTAACGCTTTATATCTGTTGTAATTATTGTGAATTCGAACGATTTTTTGTATAATCATGACAATTTCAACTGCAATTTAATAAAAGAATTTATGTAGAGTTCCACTTCTATTATTTTTTTCGCATGCTATTATAATTTACCCAAAATCAATTCTTTAATTCACTTTTGTGTGAATTCTTAATGTTTAAATATTACGATTTTATAAGTTAGTGTTTTTGATGTATTGTGGAACGATTTCCGTCATTCCCTGTCAAATTTGGTTTGAAGACGAACGGGCTTCGGCTTAATGCCATCTTAAGTGTAATTTTACGAACAAACATGAACGAACGTACAAAGCCGGAAAATCGAGCCATAATTGTCTCTTTTATTACGTTTGCCAATATGTATTTAAATTCGCATTTTATTATTCTTTGGAACAAATTTTGTTAGCTTGGCTCTGCTCATTTGCAAATTAAGTACACAATTCCTCACGCTTACAAATGAACATACATACATACACATGTATCTATGTATATTAGGGTGGTCCAAAAAAAAGTAAAGTCGGAATTTTAGTGCGCCCACCCCTAGGATTGTTCTGTATCTATAATATTTAGAGGTCGCTCAAAGCGCTCAAAGTTTTCCATGTATTTTATATGGGGAAAAAACATATATCGTAGAAATGGTATAGAATTGTTCTAAATCAATATTTTTCGATCAGCAAACTCTGTTTCTCTTTAAGGGGCTGCCATTAATAATACCCTTTTTTAACCATTTTTTGATATTGACTTTTTATTATAAGTCCCCCAAAAATACCAAAAAAAAACCAATGGCGGACCTATAAAAATCGTTAGTATTAAAAAATTGTAAAATAAACTAATGGGTGTTATTATTGGAAGTCTGCTGAAGAGAAACAGAGTTTTCCGATCGAAAAATATTGATTTTCGAGAATTCAATACCATTTCCACGAAAATTGTTTTTTCCCATATAAAATACATGGAAAACTTTGAGCGCTTTGAGCGATCTCTAAATATTTTTTGATTTCGATATAAAAAAAAAA
>NW_016161223.1:45551-53934 GCF_001687245.7 Rhagoletis zephyria
TTGTTCCAGAAGAGGTCCAACAGTTGTTTGAACGAAATGGCATTGGGGTCGTAGTCAATTTCCAGGACTTCAGTGTGGTTACCACTATTTTGAGGTTTAGAGTCGTCATAAGTAAGTATTAGAGGTGAACAGCGGGTGAGAGGGAAAGCGGAAAGCAAAAAGCGTTTGTTAAGAAAGTTAGAAGTCAGAAATAAAAGTGGGGAAGAAGTGAACATGATAAATAGATAATTAATAGTAAATGTGAAGCATTGAATTTCGAACAAAATAAACGGAAAGAAGTAAAGTTAAAAGGATGTTAAGTAGGATGTTGAGTCAGCAAACGTTTTTATGAATGTATGCAGCAAGTTAGTTAGTGTGCGTGATTTTGGTGAGGTTTTGTTTTTTTAATAATCACAGTTTATTAAGAGGAAAAAAAGATAGTATAGATATGTATGAGCGTATGAATTCGTACAACGAAAACAGGAGCAAGAAAGAAAAAAGAACAAAAAACACAAAGTCAGTAAATTCAAGTTTTGAAAAACACGCTTACAGGCTACGGTACGTTGGTGAATCCTTGGAGCCGCCCTCATAGCCGACAGTGGTGCGCAAAATGCCCTTAGTACCACCGAACAGCGACTCAGCACCCCAGAAGCATCCCATGCCAAAGGTGGCTGTCTTAAAAGGAATATTTACGCTATGAACGGGTGTTATATTCAATTCCTTTTGTTCTGCGCGCACAGTGCTCTGGAATTTAAAAATAAAGACAGAATTTAATAAGTGTACAATTTTCCCTAGACTTCGTTTTTTTTTTTTTTTATAGAAGAATGTAGTTGGAGGAGGTAGTTGACTCCTCTTACATTTTTACTGTGTGACAAAAACCGCTTGAACTTTATGTTTAAGCAAATTTGTGGGCGTTATCGTGTGTTGTACTTTATTTAATGAATACCCTATTATTCATACTACTGTTATACTTGGTGCTACATCGTTTGCACAGGTCGCCTTCAGCGGCTTGAAGACATCATATTGACAGCTGGATTTGTCGCTTAATACAGACGGCGTATTTACTAGCACCATAAAGCAGCCAATGCACAGGAAGATTTGCGATTTGCAGGTAGCACAGTTCATTTTCCATGAAAAACTGGATACTTAATGCCTATGCCTGTGTGGTACTGATTCCGCGTGCGTTCTTCCACAAGCGTTGGCAATAAAACTACTAAATTTATGAAACTTACACTGGAGCGTAATGGTTTTGACTCTTTGAATGCTGCTCATTGCGCTATCGTCTGAATATGTGGAAAAGAACGTAGGTCGCCGACTATGCATGAATTAGAGCACATACATATTGAGCTACATCAGTATTGAAGCATATGTATATCGTTAGTATAGTATGGTAAGGGCGTATCTCACATCGTCGCCGAAGTGCAAAAACGGTACAACTAACTAAAAAATTGTATTGCATAAAACGATGTGGGGACTTATAATTCGATGGCATGCAACATTATTAATCAAAATGTGAATTTTGGATTTTTAGTTAGTTACGCCTTTTTGTATTTCACCGACGATGTGAGTTACGCCCTTTCCACACTATACTAACGATATGTACATATGTATGTAGGTACGTCAATGTAGACGGCAATGACAACGCACAGACCGGTTTTCTCTACAAATCTAACCGGCCGTCTTCAAATGCTTGAAAATCTCGCTTGCGTTCTGCTTTTCCTCTCGCAAGCGAGATAGAGTTTTGTTGACTGGGCATTTGACGGCAGGCATACTTTTTCATTTGTAAAAAATAAGGTTTGAGCTTTGCCCGCTAAATTTGTATTTTCCACCAAAATAAACTATGTTGCTAATTGAAGAATTTTGCGAAATTAGAAAATGCCTGCAAACCGCTCGGTATGCGAGAAAACATTTAGCGAGTAGCGAAACGAACGAAACTAATGACGTGCTCCCAAACTCGCCGACATGCCAGGCAACTTGGCTCATACCGTACTAGTTTTGACCCTATTCTACTTCAAATGGCACTTAATTTTTTAATTAGTTATTTCAATACGTTTTTGTGAAATCTTTTGCGTGTGGCTACACCTTTTTCTCAATTAAAATTTTTTAATATCTAAAGTTTATGCAAATGATTTGTCTTATTTTGGTACTGCACTTTAGTTTTAGGAATGCGGTATTACATTATTGCTAAATGGTAAAGATAAAAAGAATGGCACTTTTATTTTTCTCTTGGCACTTTTTTAACCTCAATATGGCACCTCAAATCTTAGGATAGTTGACGCTGCTTGCTAACTTTGTTTTTGCTTTCACATACAAATTTTTCATTAACTGCCGTCCCTAAAATGGAGCGCTAAGCGTTGCGTTTTCCATTGTCAACGAGTGTCAGCGCGTGCTATCCCCAAATCAACGCGTCGTAATTTTTGACGTTTTCTCATTTTATCTCGTTTCCTCTTTGACTCTTTTGTGCTTTCTCTTTCTTTCCGTCTTCTGCATCCAACTTCAACACGTAACGCCCTGTCAAAAACGAAAATTCTAAATGCTCGGCGCTAGCGCCGCGTTATTGTGGGATGCTCCATACAAATTGTACGTGCATGAGAATTTTTGACAGTTGTTTGGCGCTTGGCGTGCCAATTTAGGGACGGCAAGTAAGCGAGCGGAACTCAAACAGAACGATCAGAGAAACAGCACAGATACCGTTTTGGTTTGCGTTGTTTCGAAAAAAAACCTCTGACCTAATCGCTCTTCCATTAATTAAATATTCGCGGAGCTGGTAACCCTATATGCAGCCATACACCTGACAAAGTATTCAGAATACGGTTGGTTGTTGGTCAATCAAAGGTTAATGCAGCGCGTATATATATATTACTATATTAAGAGAGTGTCCAAACAAATCAATGTTGCCAGATTCGCAGTTTTAACTGTAAATTACATTAGACGAGCTTACAGTGTTTAAATTACCACCTAGAACAAATTACAGTTTTTTTTTCGGAATTTCCGATTCGAACGAATAAATATAAAATTTCTCAAATCGATTTGAATGAAACAAATACTAGATATTTCAGCACTCTCTGGAATTTTAAGTATGTAAGTACTACAGATTTCTTTAAGAAAAATGCTTCAGGAGGTATCGAATCAAATACTCAAAAAACTAACAAATCACTTTTCGAAAAATAATAAAAATGGATTTTAATAAAACTAAATGTGATTTAAATGTTCCATTTTAAAGGCCTATTTTTATTTAGTTAAACGGTTGATGGTTATTAATTATAAAAGAATATTTTCAGATTGAAAAAAAACACTTATTTTTTAAAATCTCTTTTATTTTTAAGGTTAGTGTTTTTGTCAAATACAGTTTGAAAATACAGTTTTGTGAAAAAACCTGGCAGCATTGACACAACAGTACGAATAATAGTATGTTCAATCACACATATTGCAGCGACGGTGCAAAAACACGTGCATCTGGCTGCAACCAGCCGAGTGCACCAAACAAATCTGACCTTGACTAGCGATAAATGAGCGGGTGAAAGGTACGCTAGTTGATTGAATCGAGTGGACAACTTGCACTTAATATATTTGGCGCTCATTCATATCCAAAGCAGCTGGCAACATGCAAGTTGTGAAATTGCACTACATACGATTTGGATTACAAATCATAAATTCTGCACTAATCAATATTTTTTTATGCACAAGAGAAAAAATTATGACACTTATTAAGTAAGAAATTTTCCACAATTGCATATCTTCCATTTTGGTTTTTTTTGTTTTCAAGCTTCTTCATTAAACTAAGGTAATGGACTGGTATTGACGCTTACAATATTTATAGTTGGACAAGCACAGAGAATCTTCTGATTATTAAACGACTGCAGCGTATTAAAGTCATTTTGCGAGAGTGCGCACAATTTTGAGATTGGTTGTAATTGCAATTTTTATATCAAAATTAAATACTAAAAATTTTAACAAAAATTTTATATTCTATCTGTTGCACACGAAATTTTCAAACTACTGAAAAAATATTTTTCTTTTGTATTCCTGTATTTTATTTTGTTTTGCTGACTACCGACCTTGCGCACTTGTGGTCTTGCTTTTTTGCCACAGCTTTGACGTTGCATTTGGAATATTTTTGTAAAAGTTTATTGCACTAAGCACTGAACTCAGCAAAGGTTGTAGGTCGCCTGAACGTTGAATGGTGCAAGGCTGCAGCTTATAACGGCGCGTGGCGGCTAGTTATGGAAGTGCAAGTGGGCGGTGGCATGTTGGCCGAGGTGGCATAGGTTAAATTTTCATATTTCTAACGACTATTTACTTGTCACAGTCGCAAGTGTCAAACTGCTGTCAGCGAATGTGTGAGTGTGTGGTCTATATTTATTTGATTTATGTCAAATTAGCTTAATTTATTTACAAAGAAAGGTGTATTTACGTATGTGTGTATGTACTTGTATACTGATTACCTGTGCAATTTGGCTATTATTTGATATTACTTGACCCAGTTGCGAATGTATTGCATGTACATATTTATGCATTTATGATTAGATTTAGATTTTAAGCAATCATAGATATACATATGAATGTGATTAATTGTGTTAGTTGTGCAAAATCAAATTTAAAAGGACATTAGCATGGAAATTATTATTGCTTTGCATAGTAGATATTTTAAACTTGTATTTTTTCTTATTGTAATTGATATGTTTTTTTTTACTTTTAGAATTTCAGATTAATAATTTTTTGTTTATGAACATTAAACTAAATTGATAACAAAAATTTTTTTATTTAAATATGTTATTGTTTTTTAACTTGAAAAGTTAATTTTGAATTCTGAATGAAACCCATTTGATAATGTATTCAAAGTGTATCTTCGAAATCGTCGTTAGGCGAGTTTGGGATTTTAAATTTATGTAATATGTACATTTGTACCAAGCTTATGTGTATATACATTAGGGTGGTCCAAAAATGCATGAAAAAGTGAAGTGTGAGATTTTAATGCTCTTGGATTGTTCTGTATGAAAGAAAAATATACCCGTGTTACTTAATGAGCGGGAAATGTGGTTCCACTGCTCGCATATGTCGGTTTGTTGAAGAGTGCTCTCTGAGAGCAGGTGTGAGAGTCGAGTAGCGAAAGCGCTGGCTGTCTGTTGTGATTGCAGCTTTTCGACGTTAAGCTTTCCTTGCATATTTGGGCGCACATTTTTTGCTGCACAGAGGCGGGTGCGTATCTTTTGCTAATTTGTTTATTGCACCGGTTTTAGTCACGTCTTGGCCTAATCATCTAGGTTATCGGCAGGGTTAGAACTTTAGTACGATCGTAGTAGATTTACTACGGTTTTCGAGAAAATTAGAAACTCACTACACTACTGCGCTTTTCCCACGATAAATTTCGATTTTATTTTAACAATAAAGTTCGGCTACTGCAGTATTTGAACCCGAAAAAGTTCAAAATGCCGTGTTGTCTCCCGTTTCAAACTTACATACACTCGCATACTTTTAGCAAAAGATGAAATAATTAATTCGGTAAATTTTCAATGTATGATTAAGTGTCTTTTTTCTCAAGTAGCTTTTAAAATTTATTTGCCCTTCAAACAGATTTTTTCCGAACAAGACATAAATTTTAAAAGCTACTTGAGAAAACGGCCCTAAAAAAGATTAACAAAATTATAATATAAGTAGATGAGGCCATGATGGCGGCCGCTGTAGAGGCTAGCAGTGCACGCTACCGCACCGCGGGGTCTGGGTTCAAGCCCGGTTCAACCCAACATCAAACAAATATAAACAAAAAGTATTTTCTAATAGGGGTCGCCCCTCGGCAGGCAATGGCAAACCTCTGAGTGTATTTCTGCCATGAAAAATAGCTTCTCATAAAAATACAATCACCGTTCGGAGTCCCCTTTGTGTGACATCATCAATGCGCACGCCTCAAATCAGAGACGAAGCTCGGCCCATATATGTGTAAGCGCCAATCTATTATTATTATTATAGACGAGGCCATGAGATCCAGAGGAGCCTTTCTAT
The DNA here is from genome assembly GCF_001687245.7 of Rhagoletis zephyria. Lineage (NCBI taxonomy): Eukaryota > Metazoa > Arthropoda > Insecta > Diptera > Tephritidae > Rhagoletis > Rhagoletis zephyria. Next base: position 51,531 of record NW_016161223.1, read on the forward strand.
GAAAAAATTGTTTGAGTAATATTAGAAAAAAAAATTGTAGATAATAAATATATACAGCTGCGTGGTCCTTTAATATTCCAAATCTACAAGTTGAACTACAAAACTGACGCTGCTGCCACAATAGCAAAACCTAATAAAAACAGCAGATTCCAGAGATCCTTAAGAGAATCGAGGCCTTGGTTCGATGCTTCGGAAAGGGGGTAATCAAATGTTTAGTATTTTTTTTATTTTACATTCTATAACGCTTATTGCACACAATTGAAAAATATGCTGCTTTTTTAAGAGAGTTACCACCTGTTAAAAAATTATATTAAATTAAATTGATAATTACATCAAATATTACAGCACAGGTGTCAAACGAAAAGAGGTTTAAGAGAGCTTAATTTCAAAAAGGTATTTAAAGAAGTTTGCCGACTGTTTAAAAATTAAATTTTGCACACAGATAGTTTATGTGACCTATATTGAAAAAAAAAAGGAAATATCGTATTTGTTGTCCGACTTTCTTGAAATTTGACACGTAGATGGCTTATTGCCTGGATTAGTATATATGATAATTTTTCCGGCAGGTGGACCACGGACCGTTTTTGCTTTTCAACGCTATTTTTTGTATTGGCCAACGCAAAGGTTCTGATCAGGCGCCGCGAAGCAAGCGGGAATTGCCAGGATTTTTATATTTTGTGTAATCTAGACTTTTACACAATAACTTACAAACAAAATTAAGAAAAACCCGAAAGCGAAATCTGGCCTAAATCATTCTAAATGGAGCTAGCAAACAAAATATGTTCTGTAGAACAAAATTCTCGGTTATCTGTACATATTACCCAATGGACACCCGAAGGTTTACAGCCCGCATACACCTGAAACACCTCCGACTACGAATTTTTTATGGATTTATTTATTATTTTTTCTTGTTTGCACAGTAAAATTGGGACGTAAATGCTTAGGAACTACTAGCAAATCACTCTGCGGTATGGGATACTCTAAATTTGTTTGTATGTGTGTTTATATTTGTGTAAGCTTTTGATCGCGAGAGATCACAACAAGATACTGTATATATGTACATACATATGTACACATAAATATAAGACTACGCGTACATTAACTTGCCCTTAACTACTGGCACACATGTACATACATACATATATGTATGTATGTATGTGCATACTAATGCGACGCGTTGGAGCTTAATCAGCTGCTCGCTCAAGCAGAGTAGCCCAAGTTATCAACTAACTAAGTATGTACATACATATGTACATATGTACATATTTCGAAAACAAATAAAAAGTCAACAAAACATGTTTGTACTACGCCAGACAATCGTTCAATGGTGGGCCAGAGAGGGGGCGAATGGTACGGAACTGATGCTAGCGCATGCAACCAAAGCGGCCTATAAATAGGGTTTTTAAAGTATCTCGACTCCTGTGCCACCTATCGGATTAACTTACATATCTTTCGCATTGCATTGTCATCGGGTACTGAGCCAATTATTTATGAAGTTTCAAGTCTCTAGGTCATAGGGAAGGTGGTCGAAAATTGATTGCAAAATTTGCCCCTAACAAACAACATATGTATGTATAAATACAAAGCAAGTTAAATAAAAGCTGGTAAAAATGTGAGCGCCGAATATTTATTTAGTTATATTTTTATCCATGCATACATATACATGTGTACGTATGTACGTTTCCCTCTAGGGAACTCAATTTACTATACCAATCACTTTGCCTTAACAAGTGGACCAAGGGTTAGCTATTCCCGGCAGGGATTGTATAAACCCGTACAAAAATACATCATTTGTATGTACCTACATACATAAATATGTACATACATATGTACATATGTATATGTTGTGCATGACTTATAAATCACTTGTTACTACCGCCGCTAGCACCACTATCAACGCTGTTGACGATGACGCTGTTTTGGGGAAGCGGCGCACTTGGCCGCACGCCGACTGTGTTTCACTGATAAATCGACGACGGTCGCTTTTGTAAGAATCGCTATGACATGCCTCGAGCGGCACGATCTGACTTTATAACGAAAATTTTTGAAAAAATTCTAGCATCCAAACTAAGCTCCAGAATTGCATCAAATTTGGCACCCATATGCCTTACACTGTCTAGTTTGTGCTGTGTGAATTTAAGCGAAATCGCTCGGTTAGTTTTCCCTAAACTCGGTATTTTCCATAACTCCCAAACGCCATAACCGATTTTGATGACCCACACAAAATCTGATTCTACGCAGTAAGACGAGTTCATCGATACCCATGTGATCTGGTTTCGAGAAGTTTTAGCGGGTCAAATGATTTTTGGAAAATCATTTTAAATAAGACGGCGAACGCGTAAACAAAGCGCCCAGAAAAATCACTTTTACACGCTGTTTTCAAATCGGCAACGCGGCAATGTCA
>NW_016161224.1:0-662 GCF_001687245.7 Rhagoletis zephyria
ATTGAATGAAATGCGGCAAATACAATTGCGCTGGACTCTAGTACGTATGCAATACACTGTGGGTCTCTTTATTGGTTACTCAAGCCTGAAAACACTACAGTTTAGGAAAATAGCTTTGTAAAGACAAAATTTTCCTGAAATACCATTATCTTCCTTTAACCCGCAGGTGAGCTTTCAGTAAACATTTATTTTATTTTAAACTATTGAGCTCAACGAATAATGTTTCTGAATTTCTAAATTGGACTTCATAAGCGTTGCGAGAATGTTGAGCCTTTTTGCAGTGTTGTTCCTGCCATCTTATGTTCTAAAAAATTTTGCATATATGTATGTACATATCTACGAAATCCTCTTATGATATTCGCGCAACATTATTTAATCGACAAATTCCATTAGGAAAGGGTTTAAAAAAAAATGCGACCAGGTAACTTACACCTTTTAAAGATCGGATACAAAAACGTCAAAGCAAAAACGGTATAAATAAAACATAAAACGAAATGTAGCCAACATAAATATTGCACGGAAAAATTAAGAAATCTTCAAAATGAGATTCTGCAGAGCAATCAGGTCGTCTATCGAAACTCAGGCTGCTCATTTTTAACCGACTTCCAAAAAAGGAGGAGGTTATCAGTTCGTCGGAATATTTTTTTTTTTTTTTTTTTTTT
>NW_016161224.1:725-1363 GCF_001687245.7 Rhagoletis zephyria
TTGTTTGTACTGTCTACTTACCGGCCGGCTTAGCTAGGCTGGCTAACTATATTATATACACACATTGTTAATAATTTCCCTACCTTTGAATATGTAAACTGTTGTTGTTGTTGTAAACGTAGTTTTATCTTTTATATTTTCCTTTTGACCGTTGCCATTAGCCAATAATCGCTACACTTTGCGATTGAGTTTGATAAAAAAAAAAAAAAACAGTCCGAGAGTGAATTTGTAATTGTTGTAGCAATGAAAAAAAGTATATATACATCCCAATAACTACACTTTTTATTGGTCGATTACTTCTAATAGTTCGGTCAAAATACACAGATATTTCCATGTACATACAATAACAGAGCTAAAAATTGGCGTACCGATCCAAGGTCTACTTAAAAATTTATACGCTATGGATTATAAAAGAAGAAAACCCGAAAGTTAGAGACTATAAAATTTTCCACAAGAAATGTTATATTACTTTTATCCTACTTGTCACCGTTCCTGAGTTATCGCCATTTCACAAATTGCGGTAGCCGTATTCTGAATGATAAGTACACTACCGTCACTACTTAGTTAATTATATAGTATTCATTTGCTTGTAAAATTTTATATATTTAATCCCAGAATGATTTTTGGTCGCTGGTTCC
>NW_016161224.1:7769-10167 GCF_001687245.7 Rhagoletis zephyria
AAATAACAAGGATCGGATGACTACAACATATATCTTCCATACATCTGATTGTTCAGATATGGGATTTTACTGTAAAACTCCTTTATTTGAACAGCTAAAACCGATAAATTTCGTAAGATATTTTATAAATAATAATACAAAGTCTACTGAGAAAATCGTCAAAATCTATGCTGTATAAGCTTTATCTCCTATAGCACTGATTGTTCAGATACCAGTTTTTGCGATATATCTCCTTTATGTAGGAAACTAAACCCAATAAATTGTGTTACCGGTTTACATACCGATCACATATCAGTGTAAATCACTTAGATTGGTGCCATATAAAGTATATCTTCCATACCTTTAGATGCGATTTTTTATTTACGTATGTAACTCCTCTATCGATGTATGCAGATGTATTCAAAATCAGTAATCTGTCAAACTAAAATTTGCAGATGTTCATGAAAGGTATGAAGCCTNCAAAATTCGGTTCAAAAACGCCCTATCTCACTTCAAAATGTATTGAAAATATGCTGATATAGGGCGTTTTTGAATCGGCAGCTGAGATAGGGCGTTTTTGAAACGAATTCTGAAATAGGGCGTTCTTGAAAAGTTTTTTGAGATAGAGCGTTTTCGAACTGGCTGCCGAGATAGGTCGATCTTCCACTCAGCCATCGATATATCGTGACTTATGGCAACACTGATAAATGTGCTGCAATTCAAGGCGAATTTATACAACGCGGTAGCAGTGTTGCCGCTGTCACTTCAATTGAAGTTTTTCACTTCACTTAAGAAGCTTTCACTTCTTCACTTCATTTTACTTCGTTATACTTCACTTTCAACAAATTAGATTTATCTCTAAAATAAATAAAAATTTCTTTGAAATAAATTATTTATTTAACCAAAATCAACAATATTTTGCTAAAATGCTTGTTTAGTAGTAAGTATGGCAAAGTAACTTTTCGCAAAAAGCTACCAAAAAGATGCCTAATAAATTAAATCTCCGATCTGGCATCGGTTATTTGGAAGAAGTCTTACTTAAAGCTGTGGCAGACGGCAAAGCTTATGCATATACTCTGGCACACATATGCACATAATAATTTTACCCTTACAGACGGCAGTAATGCGGATGAACGAGCCGCAAAGTCGTGGGTTCGAGTCCCACGGCCAGTAGAATTTTCATTTATTTCGTTTTCATTCTTTTTTATAAGTTTTATATTTTTTACGTTGCTTTCAGTTAGTTGTTGTTGACTTTTTAATAAAATTTAACACTAGAATTATAAATTAACTAATAGTAAAATAAAAAATGTGATATAAAATAAAGCAAATGAAAATAAAATATAGTAGAATTAAATATATAAATAAAATAAAATAAAAAAATATAAAATAAATATTAAAAACAAAAAAAAAAATTCGCAATCGAGGATCGAACCTGGCAACTACGGTCTTGTAGCCCTCAACTCTCACCACTCCACCACTCGGCTACCGCGAACGCGAAACTCGTCTGCTTTGTTTGCTTACTTGTGCGAAAGACAACAGATGGCCATTCATAAAAAATTAGACCGCTGGCGGATATCACCACATCTCATCATTAGACTTCTTCACCGAGTTCACTCGGACTTGAAAATTTTTGATTGTAATTGTTATAAGGCCATAAATAACAAAAAAAAAACATTAAACATAAAATGTTACACTTCGATACCATAAAAACGGTGGGCAGATTCGTCTCTTTTCTTAGAAAACTGCGACCCTTTTTACTTAACTTTTACTTTGAACAGTGCGGATCTCCTGGTTTTTTTTTTATTGTTGACGACAATATAGGGACAGTTCTTGAAAACTATACCTAGGTCAAATAACTTGATATAAGTTTTAAAACGGGCTGAGTTGAAAGGTATACTTAGACAAAACGTTTAGTAGTTTGTTGGATAAAAGCATTATAAAAAACAGTAATTAAAATAATGTTCAAAGATAGGAGGTTGAATCAGCTTGATTGGCAGTCCCTGGTAGATTACAGCGCCAAACAATTGCATTATAACTATTTTAGCTGTCAAGACGTTCTTATAACTTACTAATAAATGCTTCTATTTTAATAAACCCCTACAGTGGAATGCCGTACTTATTGCGTATGGAACCACTTCAGAAAACTATACATTTATATACATATATGTGTGTATGTTAGACAATGTGCAACAAGCTGTACATATTTCGCACTATCAACAAATTCTAAAAAAGTTATAAAATCCCGAGTATTCAGCGTATTTATGTGCGCAAGCGAAAAATTAAAGCTGAGAAGCAAATTACCGTTACGAAGGAAGTGGAACTAAAAACCTGTAGTGCAGTTCAGCTTTGTTGCCGATGCTTACTAAAGCATTACCTATTGTAAGTGCCTTATTATTGTAATGTGCAGTTACAGTTTGAG
>NW_016161224.1:11053-21959 GCF_001687245.7 Rhagoletis zephyria
ACGGTAGTCAGAATGAAATTGTGTCACCAAAATATTAGCATTCGTATACAAATAAGCATTTAAAAAGTGGCTAAATTTTGATTTATGACAGGTTACTTGATTTACGTATAGAAGTAAGTGGTCAGCTACATGTGCAAAGACAAACCTGTATTCCATGGAAAATTTTCACAGATATACAATTTTGTTGCGCCACAGGTTGCGTGCCCTCTTTTAAGATTATTTTGTTTGCACGCTTTCGAATCGAGATGAAATGCTAATTTTGCCTTTTTTACGTTTCATATATGTAGTTATTTTAGAGCACCTCTGCAACTTTCGCACAATTCGCTAAGGAGCAAGGATGGGCTCGCGCTCATTGAATGCCTCCGAATTTCCTCGAAGACAACCTGTAATATTACATTGAATTCCATATTTACTTTAAGGCGACACAAATATGAATTTCATACCGTGCAGAATGTTTGCGAACAAATATTTGTGGTATCCCTGGAGCGTTTTTACCTGCCGTCCGGTGGAAACAAAGCCAGTGCAGCTGCTTCCGTGCGCGGCTACACAATGCACAGTGATATAACAGCCCGGGTTTTTTGATTTAGTTTCACTTTTTTGATTTATGACAGCAGAATCTGTAAGTATTCAAACGGAAATGCTTATGAACCATTGCGATTGACTGTTAAAATTTTAGCATTTCCGATCGACAGTAGGAGCTCACTACAGTTGTTAGCTCTGACGGTCGTTCATACTTAAACAAAACATCAATGTTATACACTTTACTGGTTTTTCATATTTCATAAGTTTCTTAACTGTCATTAAAGATGTTTGTTAAATTCAATTATCGTGCGCAATGTCGAATGCACTCAGCCATCACAGTCAATAAATATATTCAAAGCTAGATTATCTATTCCATGGTGGATGATCTTTGTGGAATCTGTAGGAGAGGCTGAGAATATAGGCACTAACGTATTTTAGTTAGGATTATAATCATAATTTTCTGGTGAATGCGCAGTCCAAAATAGACCTGTCCACGAGTGAAGTAACCAGCAATGAGCACTCGTATACATACATATGTGCATAAATATGTTTAAGTATTTACAAACGTATGTTTGTATGTATTTACTTAAATACATATTTACGACATTTTATGTTGTGCATTTACATGTATGCAGATTTACTTATGCAAATACTTTTATAATATTTCGCCACAATGAATGCCAATGCGATTAATCTATAAAGATTAGTATATAACTACCAAATGTTTTAATGTCAATTATGTGCATACGTACGTACACACATAGTACAAGTGTTAGTGAACATCCCATTTTAAATATTCTTGTACATTTTTAATGTATGTTTTGTATATAAATATGGCTGCAAATTTACCGCTTCAATATATTATTAAGTGTCTATAAAACAATATGAATTAAATATATCCAGCAAAAGGCAATTTACTAAATGTTTACTTTGTTTTGAATTTCTTTTCCAATGTTTTTAGGTAAGTGTTCCACCTGCCATCATCTTAAATATAAGACCACATTTAATGACGAGGCACGAGAAACAGCAAGGCATTGAGGTATTTTTGTGAGAGCCACACGGTGTAAGTAAAATTTCCAAAGCTCATCTTAATTTACAAAAACTAATTTGTTTCAGTGTGAAAAAATGTGTACATAAGAATGAGAAAATAAATATATGGCACACTAGATTTTGAATGTTTGGTCGAGATTCTTCTCTAATTTATTTAGTTTTTATGCCAAGCTTTTCTTGGGAGAATAAGACTCGGAGCTTCAGCAGTAACTACCGAGGGGTAAACTCTATAGACAAACTTTATGGATATACCAGGGATCGAACCTAGATCCAACTGAGTGAAAGTACATAGCTCTCACCGCCCGACTGCTGCGGTAGACAGATGAATTGAGCTTCGTACATATAAGCAGATATTTGGTGAACTTGTAAACTTTGGAGAAGTTGGATGCATTAATAGTTCAAGAGGAATACTATCTGAAATAAAATTTAAAAATGTCTACCATATCGTCTTCTAAGTGGATGATCGACCTATTTCGGGAACCAGTTCGAAAATGCCCTATCTCAAAAACTTTTCAAAAACGTCTTATATCAGAATTTGGTTGAAGAACGGCCTATTTCAGAATTCGTTTCAAAAACGAAGTGCCAAGTCAAAAACGCTCTATATCAGCGCAATTTCAATACATTTTGAGTGAGATAGGGATAGAAATTCTGAGATAGAGTATTTTTCAATAAAACTCTGAAATAGGGCGTTCTTAAAAAGTTTTTTGAGATNACTTCTAAGTGGAAGATCGACCTATTTCGGGAACCAGTTCAAAAATGCCCTATCTCAAAAACTTTTCAAAAACGTCTTATATCAGAATTTGGTTGAAGAACGCCCTATTTCAGAATTCGTTTCAAAAACGAAGTGCCAAGTCAAAAACGCTCTATATCAGCGCAATTTCAATACATTTTGAGTGAGATAGGGATAGAAATTCTGAGATAGAGTATTTTTCAATAAAACTCTGAAATAGGGCGTTCTTAAAAAGTTTTTTGAGATATGGTGTTTTCGAACTGGCTGCCGAGATAGGTCGATCTTCCACTCAGCAGTCNGTGCCAAGTCAAAAACGCTCTATATCAGCACAATTTCAATACATTTTGAGTGAGATAGGGATAGAAATTCTGAGATAGAGTGTTTTTCAATAAAACTCTGAAATAGGGCGTTCTTAAAAAGTTTTTTGAGATATGGTGTTTTCGAACTGGCTGCCGAGATAGGTCGATCTTCCACTCAGCAGTCGATATAAGGGTGCCAGGCCAAAAAAAGTGTCGCCGGCTAGCTGACCTTTAGAAGCCACTTAGTCATACGAGTTTTAAGTAGAACCATTTTTACAGTAAATATCCTTGATGATATACAAATGAAAACTTACAAGATTTTCATACATCTATAGATTGGCGCTTCCACAATATGTGAGTGTTTGGCGGACCTTCTTCTCAGATTTGTGGCGTGCGCCTTGATATTTTCACACAAAGGGGAGGGACCTAGAGTTTTACGCCGACTCCGAATGGCGATTGTATTTGTTTTCATGGCATAAATACACTCAAAGGTTTGCCAATGTCTGCCGAGGGACGACCGCTATTAGAAAAAAAAAAATATTATTTTCTTTTGTATTTGATTTTAGTCGGAAATTGGGCNGATTGTATTTGTTTTCATGGCATAAATACACTCAAAGGTTTGCCAATGTCTGCCGAAGGCGAACCGCTATTAGAAAAAAAAATATTATTTTCTTTTGTATTTGATTTTAGTCGGAAATTGGGCTAGATCCCTGGACCTGCGGAATGATAGTGCGCACTTCCAACTACTACAAAACAGTGGCCACTTATTAAAATATTAACATCTAAAAAAACCTGACGACAAGTTCAATTCAGTTAGTAGATAGTATATTCTGTCACTATTCGGATCACTAAAAAACTTATCTTTTCACATCAAATGGGATTTTAATGAACGAATTCGACTGGAGCTTGCGAGGCTTTTTTAAAGGTAAAAGAAGAAATAACCATTTAATTTACAAATACCATGTAAGTGAAATCTGGATACGATATATTTACATTAAATTTAAATATGAATAATTTCTTAACGTTTTGGATGAACTTTTTTAAAATTTCTTCCATATTTATCTGGTGAAAATTTTAACGGTGCACATTTGTTTCTTGTAAAGAAAACTCAATCTCAGACACAATTTCAACGGTTAAAATGTGAAAGTTATAAAATTTACTTAGTTTTATAATTTTCTTGAGATAGAAGGCCCTATTTTTTTTGATAAAGCGTGAGTTTGTCTAATACATACATAATAATACATACCCTCCAGTACTGCTGGAGTCAATCGCTACTTTTGAACCGCTACTGCGCCGACTCCTAGGTAAGTAGCTACTCTATTTACCCGTGGTAGTGCACATGGTAGTGCAGAGTCGAACCAGTCGTAAGCAGAATAGCGAAAAACTACGACAGAGGGCGCCCATAAATCACGCAAGTGACTACTTTAGTAACTCCAGGTAGTGCAGAGAGAGCCGATGGTGACTACCGCCTAGGACATTGCCTTGTAAAAGTAATCGATGAAATACACTGCAAGTAGTCGGTCGGTAATTGACGGTGTTTATCAGGGAGCTACCCATTCAGCAGTCCTGTAGTCACTCCCCCGTACTGCAGGGTAGTAATACATACATGTATGTGTAATAACATTCGTGTTTTTCAATATTTCCAAAGTAGTTACCACTCCGTTTACCACTTCTTCACTTAGCACCGTGCAATAAAATCAAATCCAATCAATAAGTATCTTAAATAAATTCATAGCAGCCACTTATGCGGTTCCCCTTGCTGTTTTCTAGCATTTCTGGCTGCCCTCCAATATATGTATGTATGTAGACATACATATGTATATGACCCGCCCACATACTCATTATTCAGTTTCCTCCACCCACTTGGCTACTTTTGTTGCATTACTATCCTTATTTTTTGCAACATTAAATAAATTTATTTGCTAATGTGGAAAGTGCCACAAGCCATCACATCTCGTAAGCGTTCGCAGACCACACGTTTTTCGATGTGTGTGTATAAGTGTGTACTCGCGTGTATATGTAAAATGTTCTTGTTCGCTTATCTGCATATCATTGAGATAAATTCTTCCCGATCAAATGTAGCTTTTTTCGACTCAACTTCGACAGCGCTGCTGGTAGTTATTGATATTGTAGATTGGGCGTAGGGGGATGGCAGCAGGAAGTAGAAAAATGTAAAAAGTTGTGAGATACGCGAGCGAAAAATTGATGGCGAGGAAGCTNAACCAATATATGTATGTATGTAGACATACATATGTATATGACCCGCCCACATACTCATTATTCAGTTTCCTCAACCCACTTGGCTACTTTTGTTGCATTACTATCCTTATTTTTTGCAACATTAAATAAATTTATTTGCTAATGTGGAAAGTGCCACAAGCCATCACATCTCGTAAGCGTTCGCAGACCACACGTTTTTCGATGTGTGTGTATAAGTGTGTACTCGCGTGTATATGTAAAATGTTCTTGTTCGCTTATCTGCATATCATTGAGATAAATTCTTCCCGCTCAAATGTAGCTTTTTTCGACTCAACTTCGACAGCGCTGCTGGTAGTTATTGATATTGTAGATTGGCGTAGGGGGATGGCAGCAGAAAGTAGAAAAATGTAAAAAGTTGTGAGATACGCGAGCGAAAAATTGATGGCGAGGAAGCTTGCGTGTGTGTGGCTATTCTGAAGGGTCTTATGAGGTGAGTGAAGTAGAAAAAGCGAGTAATTTGCATAAGAAAGTGCTTCAATGAGCAAGATATGCGCGGGTACTTCCCCAAACTCAACTCAACGCCAACAATTGTAGTAGAATCTGGAATTTTTTGCTGCGTGGAGTTTTTCTGATTTTACTTGAAAGTTTTTTTTGTTTCCTTCAATATTTTGCGCGCCAAGATAAGAAAAATGTTAANACAATGAGCAAGATATGCGCGGGTACTTCCCCAAACTCAACTCAACGCCAACAATTGTAGTAGAATCTGGCATTTTTTGCTGCGTGGAGTTTTTCTGATTTTACTTGAAAGTTTTTTTGTTTCCTTCAATATTTTGCGCGCCAAGATAAGAAAAATGTTAAAGAGTATATTTATAACCATTTATATATACGTACATATGTATGTATGTATTTCTTTCATATGTATGTATATCTTTATATATGAATACATATATGTGCATAAAGTGTGATAGAGCGTGCAACAAATTCACTTCATTTGCAACGTTTGCAACTTTAATTGCACAAGAGCGCCCGCCATTTTATTTGTGTTTGTGACACTGGCCATTTTTCACTCCAAAGTTTTCGCTTTGTTTCAATTCGCGCTCGCATGCCAAAAAACGGCAATAAAATGCAATATTAAAATGATAAACTTCGCGGAAATATAAAATTGAATTATTGTTGGCAATTTGAAGCAAACAAAGCTGCAGCTACAATATACATATGTATATGCAGCCTTGCCTCAGCGACTATGACTTGGCTGGCTGACGACTGCCTCGCAAAGAAGACCCTCCATGGCTGTCGTGTTGGAATAGCGGCGGCGGTGGTATCACAAAAAATGCTCGCTGCCAAAATTTGTAACAATAATGGCGTCATTTTGTTGCAGATACAAGTTGAGCCAACCCCAACGCAAGCAAAGCATCGTGACAGCTCAAGTGCTTGACACATCTGTTCCAAGTGGCGGTATCTATGCTCAGTTCGCCTCTGCTAAATGCCTCGTCGCTAAATCGAACACAGATGTGTCTCCATCCGCCCAATTCTTGACTAGCTTCATATCGACTAACCCGCCTTCTGTCATCTACTGGAAAGACCACATTTGTACGCAAGACTGAAGATTGTGAAGGGCGGCCATGATTGTTCACTAGCCTTTCGTATGCATGTTGCGGATGTTTCGCCGCAAAATTTGCTTTTCAATTCATTCAATGCGATTATTTAAGTACGTCTATAACTTTGGGGCCATTAAATGTGGCATAAACAAAGTATTGTGTTTGTTTTTTCACAGTTTTTATAACAGTCTGTCGGCGATTGTAGCTTTTTGGCCTTTTTCTCGGTTTGTCATTGCACTAGCGCTTAATGGAAAACTCAAATAAAAATGAAGATTTTTCTATAGCCAGAACAGTGTTTTTAAACTTTCTTCTAGTTTTCTACTTAAAGTTCACCAATGCATGCGAAATTTACGAAAATTTGTGCCGCAAAGGTCAAGCGAGACTTTGGTGGCAAATAATTTTATATCCTTTTCATTTCATGTAAACAAAGCGGAAATTTATGCATTTGCTAATGGTGGCGCCAGAAAACCCATAAGACGGTGGGCAGATATGTATATACAGCCCTGCTGCTGCTGTGCACATAAATCGATGTCTAATAAAAGGTTTTTACAATGTGTTGCGTAACAAATCAGGCAATTAATTGTAAGCCAAAATAGCATTAAACTCGAAAGAGGTAAAAAGTAATTTAGGTTTGATGACCAATATTCGGCGTGACCTATCAATGTTTCTTTACCCTGTTAGAAAAGCTTGACAAATTGGAAAGATGCACTTTGTCAAAAATAATTCATGGTGTCCATGACACTTCCAATTTACGCCGTTTTATTTCGCCCTTGGTTGGAGTTTATCCTTTTATAGGAATGCACTTATTGATATACTAGCAGACCCGGCGAACTTCGTCCCGCCCAAAATTTTTATATATTTTATTGAAACTTTTTGGTCCAACATTTTCACCAACAATTCACGTTTACGATTTTCATTGGCACATTTGTCTGCTAAGATTAAGGTTTGGTGGTCATTTGCCGCTTTAAATAACCTAAGGAAAGTGTTATATCCGTTCTTGAAATTCTCCAGTTGTGCGGCATTTCATAGCACGGTTATTCGCAAAGCGAAATAAATTTTTTCCTCTTCACTCCCTGGCGGCAACAATGACCCGGTTCTATAGTGAATGTCCTAGAAGCTTTACAGTATAGTAGGTGGCAATTTCAAAATGGGTGCGAATCATTGTTCTACAGAAATGCAATATACATATACTTATTTCAGACGAAATACCTTAAAAGTTTGAACGCATAATAATATTGGAAAATCACATCCATTGGGCCAATTGCAACGCAGGAGCGTTCGATATACTCAATGGTGCAACAGGTCGATTTAATCTGACCTTCACGGCCCCTTTTCTCACTTGGCTATTTTTAGTAATAGCTCGACTTCAGCACCACTTGGCAGCACGTTTTTGCAATAGTATTGCATACATATTTAAAACATTAGCCAAATCGGATCATAAATAAGACTTTAGTTACGTCCACAACTGTCGGATTAAATTGTGAAACTAAACCATCCGGAGTCCCACTCAAATACACAAAAAGTTTCGTTAAAATCCGTACAACCATTTAGGAGGAGATCACTCACAAACACACCTACAGAAGAATAAAAAAATTCATTCAAAGATAGCTAAAGGTCGGTACGTTTGTAGGCCTCCCTTTCAGCCCATGGCTTTCATATTCTCGCAAGAAGCCGTAGTACCATGACTTTCAGGTTCAGTAAGGGGCACCCCTTCCAAGCTGCCTCTCATGTATGCGATTGATTTCGTATATCTCCATACCAAGTTCCAGAACTCTACCATGAACACTTCCAAAGATAGAGCAGTATGAAAAATTCGGTTTGTATGGAAGATGCACGCCCCCTTTTCCAATAGTTCCAATTTTTCTCCAAGAGTATGCGATTTATTTCGTACATCTCCATACAAAACTCTAGAACTCTACCAAAAAATTTCCAGAGATAAGCAGTATGAAAAATTCGGTTTGTATGGGAGATGCCACACCCCTTTTTACAATAGCTAAAATTTTTCTCCAAGGGTATGCGATTGATTTCGTATATCTCCATACCAATTTCCAAAACTCTACCATGCACACTTTCAGAGATATGTTGCATGAGAAATTCGGTTTGTATGGGAAGTGCCACGCCTCCTTTACATATAGATTTTTTTCAGCCTAAAACCATCCTTGGGACACGTGCGGTAGGTGGCAGTTTCAAAAAAATCAGTTCAGCCGCTCTCGAGCCTTGCGAAAACTAACAAACGGCTTTCTAAATATATATTAGTTGAGATATATTATATATTATAATTATATTTTGACAGTATCCGTTGTTTCTGATTGGCGCAAAAAAATCTTGCCTAATGACGAATTCGCCCCTTGATATGGTCGTTACTTAAAGCTATTTATATTCGAATCTATCTATTAGCTTATCCAGGCAAAAAGCTACCTACGTACCGAATTTTAAGCAAATCGGACCATAAATACGATTTCTTCGAACAGATCAGTCCCTGGTCCACTTCTCGGAAAAAATGGACCATAAATCCTAATATATGCTAAAAAACTACTTACGTACCGAATTTTAAACAAATCGGACCATAAATGCGATTTTTTGGAATAGATCGGTCCCTGGTCCACTTCTCGGAAAAAATTGATCACATATGCTAATACATGCTAAAAAGCTACCTGCGCACCGAATTTTAAGCAAATCGGACCGTAAATTCGATTTTTTCGAATAGATCGGTCCCTGGACCACCTACCCGACAAAAAATAAAATTTTTTTTGCCTAAAACATGGTGGTTACCGAAAGCTATTTGTATACAAAATTTCATGAAAATCGGACCAGCCGTTCGCGAGATTACCTGTTACAAAAAAAAGGGACTTCTCTTTATATAATTAGTATAGATGATAAACAAAATTTCTTTTGGAAGGATTATAAAAAGCGGGAAAATGTAATTTTGTATTTCGCAACTGTATGGTGGAAAGTGTGTTCTAATATCTATTTGATACACAAAAAATGATCACGGCTGTACTTTTTGCTGATATATTATATACATATGTTCCATTTAGTTAAACAATATAAGAATATTGTAGTATGTACCACAAAAACGTATATTTTCTATAAAAAATCATAACTCAGAAAAAAAATCTTCGCTATTAGAGATTTGGGTTGATTGTAGTTCAAAGTGTCTCTTTCCCGGTAAAAAAGTTTGAGAGAAAAAAAATACAATTTTTGAGAAATTAAATTAAAAAAAAATTAAATTTGCACTTTTTGTTTATTGTTAAATAAAAAATTTTAAATAATGAAAATCAATAATTATATCATTCTATCTTGAAGTGACTAGAATTACTGACAGTTGAGTAAAAACATTGTTGGAATCTATTAAATTTTGACAAAGTTATGGACATTTAAAAAAAAAGTTCTCACTGTCAATTCGAATAATCGATTTGAAAAACAAAATCGCGTTTGATTCGGCCGAAAAATGTTTCCGAGCCAAAAGAAAAAATACGTGTCTCATTACTTGGACCAACAAACAATGTATTTGAGTTTGGTCGAAATTAAAAATCACCGGTTGTCTGGAAATGGAAAGCATCCACTAAATTTTTGACGATTTCCTGTATTCTTTCAGTTCGTTTCACTGGATTATTAAATAAACACCCTCAAATTACTGAACAACTAGCTTTATTGTACAACAAACAATATTATGCCCGTTTTCTCGACTGCCTGTTGTATGCATGTGACCGATAAAGCAGTCGTCGCGTTTACCGGGAAGATAAATTTAACAGGCAGTCGAGAAAACGGCCCTTAGTAGCTTTACTCGTACCTTGCTAATTCGAAGTGGAGCTCTTTACTTGGCTGGTCGCGGTTGAATATTATTACAATAATTTCAATTAAATACTTTCAACATTGAAGATTCCGATGTTATTCGTCGAACAAAATAAATGTTTACAAACAAGAGCATAAAAACCAATTAGGTTTTTACAAGCTTTTATTTAACTTCACTTGTATGTATGTATGTATGTATGTCCTGGAACTTTGCAGTCAATATTTAACAAACTTCCCGATGAGCTACAGACTTGAAACTTCAAACTTAGCTCAGAACTCGAGGACAATACAATTTAAAACATGTTTTAATCCGCTAGGTGGCGCAGGAGTCGAGATATTTGTAAAACCCGCATTTATGGTCTGATTTGGTTCGTATTTAGAACATTTATTACGTATATGAAAAGAAATTAATCCGAAAAAAATTTTGCCGATAGGTGGCGCAGGAGTCGAGATATTTGGAAAACCCGTATTTATGATCCGATGTGGTTCATATTTAGAACATATATGACTTATATGAAAATAAATAAATCCACAAAAAATTTTGCCGACAGGTGGCGCAGGAGTCGAGATATTTGGAAAACCCGTATTTATGATCCGATTAAGTTCACATTTAGAATGCATATTGCTTACATGAAAAGAAATAACTACACAAAAAATTTTGGCAGTTATGTGGCGCGTGAGTCTATATAATTAAAAATTCGGCATCTGTGCTC
>NW_016161224.1:21984-22217 GCF_001687245.7 Rhagoletis zephyria
CAAATCGGACCATAAATGCGATTTTTTGGAATAGATCGGTCCCTGGTCCACTTCTCGGAAAAAATTGATCACATATGCTAATACATGCTAAAAAGCTACCTGCGCACCGAATTTTAAGCAAATCGGACCGTAAATTCGATTTTTTCGAATAGATCGGTCCCTGGACCACCTACCCGACAAAAAATAAAATTTTTTTTGCCTAAAACATGGTGGTTACCGAAAGCTATTTGTAT
>NW_016161224.1:22242-23948 GCF_001687245.7 Rhagoletis zephyria
AACAAAATTTCTTTTGGAAGGATTATAAAAAGCGGGAAAATGTAATTTTGTATTTCGCAACTGTATGGTGGAAAGTGTGTTCTAATATCTATTTGATACACAAAAAATGATCACGGCTGTACTTTTTGCTGATATATTATATACATANATATATTACATACATATGTTCCATTTAGTTAAACAATATAAGAATATTGTAGTATGTACCACAAAAACGTATATTTTCTATAAAAAATCATAACTCAGAAAAAAAATCTTCGCTATTAGAGATTTGGGTTGATTGTAGTTCAAAGTGTCTCTTTCCCGGTAAAAAAGTTTGAGAGAAAAAAAATACAATTTTTGAGAAATTAAATTAAAAAAAAATTAAATTTGCACTTTTTGTTTATTGTTAAATAAAAAATTTTAAATAATGAAAATCAATAATTATATCATTCTATCTTGAAGTGACTAGAATTACTGACAGTTGAGTAAAAACATTGTTGGAATCTATTAAATTTTGACAAAGTTATGGACATTTAAAAAAAAAGTTCTCACTGTCAATTCGAATAATCGATTTGAAAAACAAAATCGCGTTTGATTCGGCCGAAAAATGTTTCCGAGCCAAAAGAAAAAATACGTGTCTCATTACTTGGACCAACAAACAATGTATTTGAGTTTGGTCGAAATTAAAAATCATGGGTNTTACTGACAGTTGAGTAAAAACATTGTTGGAATCTATTAAATTTTGACAAAGTTATGGACATTTAAAAAAAAAGTTCTCACTGTCAATTCGAATAATCGATTTGAAAAACAAAATCGCGTTTGATTCGGCCGAAAAATGTTTCCGAGCCAAAAGAAAAAATACGTGTCTCATTACTTGGACCAACAAACAATGTATTTGAGTTTGGTCGAAATTAAAAATCACCGGTTGTCTGGAAATGGAAAGCATCCACTAAATTTTTGACGATTTCCTGTATTCTTTCAGTTCGTTTCACTGGATTATTAAATAAACACCCTCAAATTACTGAACAACTAGCTTTATTGTACAACAAACAATATTATGCCCGTTTTCTCGACTGCCTGTTGTATGCATGTGACCGATAAAGCAGTCGTCGCGTTTACCGGGAAGATAAATTTAACAGGCAGTCGAGAAAACGGCCCTTAGTAGCTTTACTCGTACCTTGCTAATTCGAAGTGGAGCTCTTTACTTGGCTGGTCGCGGTTGAATATTATTACAATAATTTCAATTAAATACTTTCAACATTGAAGATTCCGATGTTATTCGTCGAACAAAATAAATGTTTACAAACAAGAGCATAAAAACCAATTAGGTTTTTACAAGCTTTTATTTAACTTCACTTGTATGTATGTATGTATGTATGTCCTGGAACTTTGCAGTCAATATTTAACAAACTTCCCGATGAGCTACAGACTTGAAACTTCAAACTTAGCTCAGAACTCGAGGACAATACAATTTAAAACATGTTTTAATCCGCTAGGTGGCGCAGGAGTCGAGATATTTGTAAAACCCGCATTTATGGTCTGATTTGGTTCGTATTTAGAACATTTATTACGTATATGAAAAGAAATTAATCCGAAAAAAATTTTGCCGATAGGTGGCGCAGGAGTCGAGATATTTGGAAAACCCGTATTTATGATCCGATGTGGTTCATATTTAGAACATATATGACTTATATGAAAATAAATAAATCCACAAAAAATTTTGC
>NW_016161224.1:26202-45934 GCF_001687245.7 Rhagoletis zephyria
AAAAAGGTTTTTTCTTAACAGCGGTCGTCCCTCGGCAGGCAATGGCAAACCTCCGAGTGTATTTCTGCCATGAAAAACAGCTTCTCATAAAAATACAATCGCCGTTCGGAGTCGGCGTAAAACTGTAGGTCCCTCCGCTTTGTGTGACAACATCAAGGCGCACGCCACAAATCGGAGGAGAAGCTTGGCCGAACACTAACATATGTGTAAGCGCCAATCTATTATTATTATTATTATTATTATTTATGAATTTTCAATTCTTGATTACTTCAGCAACCAAGTTAAGGAAGGAAACTTTTTTTTAGAAAAAACTAGAGATCCACGTTAGTTTTTCGATATAACTTAAGTAAATATTACTCGATCGGTACTTAATAATTATCAAATAGAAGGCGCGACTTATGGCGATTTCGTTTCTACTGAAAAATGTTACCTTTTCATTGCCCTCTCAGCACGAACACAAGAACCGGGCAATGAAAAGGCAACATTTTTTGTAGAAACGAAAACGCCATTACTGTTACTGATTTGTGATAATAATATGATGAAAATCATTCAGATTATAAGAATAATATTTAAAACAAAAAAAAATTTAACAAAAACTTTTGTCAACTTCCTAGTTTGCAATTTTTGTATTGTATGCATAAACATAAGTAAACTAAGGAGTGTTTCTAGAAGTTGTGCTTGCTCAGTGTTTCCACACTCATTTGCATACACAAAATTTGTCCACGGTGATGGAAAATAATGGATTTTCTATTAGAGGTACCGAAATTGTTCCTAAATTTGCAAAAATTCGCAAACTATAGCTAATATTAAAAAAAGTTTAGACTATTTGGAACTAGCGATCTAAATGCACGCCAGCAATATTAATGCTGTTTTTTACATCTTTTGACTATAGGCCAGTGCAATTATCAAGACAACAATTAAAATTGTATTGAAAACAGATAACTTTGAGATTAACGATAAGCCAAAGGTTTGCGAAAAATGATATTTGAATTTTTCTTTTGCGTTAAAGGATTCATTATCTAATAATATGCACCAAAATTGTTTGCTGAACCCAGAATTTTTAATAAGAATTGGTCTTATTCGACTAGTTTGCTGTGTGTCACTTGGCGGTCGATGCGCGGGCTCTTACAATTAATATAAAAGACTAATATTTTGCAGGCTTGTTGTTGGCTTCATAATGCAATATATTTTCACTATTACCAAGGGATTTGAGACAAATTAGTTTTTCGACCCGCCCTAATTTACATATATGGGAAAATCTTTTGAGATGGGGACTTTTCAATAATTTGTTTTTTTTTTTCAACATAGTAGCAGAATTTTTTTTTCATAAATGATTACTTGTCAACCCAATTGAAATACATTATAACCCGCGTAACTAATATTTTTTTTAATTGCTACTCTATGTATACCATATTTTCAAAATTGGTTTCTATTAGACCGGTCAAGTTAGATTTTCAAGGTTGCAGTAAGTCGCATAAGGCTGAAAATTGGAACGAATATTACGAAGGTTATTATAAATGAAATGTGAGAAGTCCTTATCGATCCCATACCTTTAAAAAAAGTTATTCAAGGTCAAAGGTCACATAAATTGATTTTTACCATTTTCAGCTAAACCGTAAGGTTTATCATAAAAATAGTGTAGATCATGCATTTATCTCTAAACCCTGTTATAACACTTTTGTTCCTAAGAGTCACCATCTCTGGGATATAATGACGCGATCGCCATCCATTTTGTAATAGTTCATTTAACTTATAAAATACTTTGAATTGAAGTTAATTTTTTAACAAGTGGTAGTATGAAAAATTCAGTCTGTATGGCAGGTGACGCGGGCCTTTTTCCAATAACCTAAATATTTTCCATGCGTATAGTATTAATTTCATATATCGCCAGTACTCTACCACAAATACTTCCAGAGGTATTCAGTTTGAAAAATTCCGTTTTTATGGGAGGTTCCCCGCGCCTTTGTACAATCGAGATAAAAGCTACCCTATAAAATATAGAAGTTGGGCTAAATGAAATTAGTATGCGAAATTCCATTAAGATCGGTTGAGTAGTTAAAGCGTGAAAGCGTAACAAACAAACCTTTCGCATTTATATCAGTAAAATCATTTTTAGTGGTGAGCACTTTTTACACAGACCCAAAAATACACAAACACAAAGTATTACACCAGGGCTTATGAATTTGTTTGCCCTTAATTGGTTGTGCTCAACGAAAAACCAATATTAAGTAAAAAATTACGCACTGATCACGCGTTTTCTCAAGAAGATTTTTCAGCAAAGATAAGTAGCATATTGTCCTTTAACGTAGGATTCTTCTTCTGAATAATTGAAGAAGTATATTTTATATCCATAAATGTAAAATAAGTACCGCTCAACGACTACCACAAGAAAATTCACGTTTTTATAAAATATGCGAAATTCAGTTACAGTTGTAAGCAGCATTTTTTCTCGCATTTGGTACCTGGAAAATTTGTTTAATACCTGTATTTTTATTCCCCTGGTCGCTCAAGAAGTTATACCTTAATAAAAAGTAGATTTTGTGCGAGTTGCACTAGAAATTTCGTGATTTTCTCGATTTTAGCAAGTAAACTGGTCATTTGAACCGTTAGTTTTGTTTTGAATAACTATTTATTGATATTTACACATACAGGTAGTATTAAAGAAGGCATAGAAACTGCATTTGGCACTGCAGCTTCTTAGTGACGCCAACAATATGCCAGTACGCAAAATGTCCCATCTCAAAAGATTTCCCCATATATGTATGTATGTACATATGCAAAAATTATGTTCCTTAAGCAATGTTGGAAAAAACTTGGAAGTTTTGTTTATTATAACCAATAAAAAATTTCTCAAATTCAGATATCTTATAAAAATAAATAAACACATTTATAGGAACTTTTACAATGACAACCTACGTAAAACATGACTCTCTTTAATTTAGGGTAGGCAAGAACACGTAAATACAAATAAAACCCACGATTTTCTAAACTGTTTCCAACCTCTAAACCACAGCAGATTTTAGATAAGGAGTTCGTTTTAAAAACATATTAAAACCAGATTTTAAAGTTCGCATGACCTAAGGTAAGGTAACAAGCACTGTGGCTACTATTGATGTTTTTCAACAGCTATTTAATAAATAATAATGAATAGATATTCCACCGAAATCCGCAATAAAATTAAAAATTTTTAACTTTAGTCCTAATATTTCCATGCCCATTTCTAGAAAATTCTTCGATTATAAAACAAAGTGTCGGAACAAATGTTGTTAACGAAGGAATATTCTGCCGAAATCGACAATAAAATGTTGATTTTGTTAACTGTAGTCCTAAAACTGCCACGCCCATTCTTAGGGGATTGTTGGCTTAAGCAAAAATTTTCCCGAATAAAAATGTTTCCTAGATAGGTTTGTCTACCGGAATCCGTAATAAATTTTTTTGACACCTTGCTAATTACACTATGCGACAGTCAAAATCGGGATGGGATGAAACCAACGGGAAATGTTATATCGGTCAAAAACAAGTTATACGTGGCCCGGCGTTTCGCAAAAAATATTTTTTTTCTTCATACATTTATTTTTACCGGCAAAACTGTTGATTATATAGAAAAACGTTATATCAACGGATTAAAGGAATTGTAATTTTTAATTTTGTTTGAGCAAAATCGGACTGGTGGTTCTCGAGTTATGTCAAAAAAAAGACTACCAAAGGTGACAATTTCCCCTATAGTTACTAACTTCAAATCGATATATCTCGATTCCTAGACGTGACCCAGCGAAACGCCGGGACACGTATAACTTCTTTTTTACCGATATAACTTTCCCCGGTAGTTTGAACCCTTCCCGATCACTGACCCCTACCATTTGTCTCACAGTGTTACGTACATATGTATGTGTGTAAAATGTGTATTGTGTTTTCATGTCAGTTTAGAGTTGAGAGTGATTTTTTGTAAACATGACATACATACAATAAGAGTATTCATCAAACCTTATAAATGCATTATAAGCCGTATAAACTTATAATTGTGTAAACCTTATAAATTAACTGTCGACATTTTTATGGTAACTCGTTTACAAATTTCTGATAAATTTCTCCAGCGATTTCACTGAATAAACTTGATAAACTGAAGCAATGCAACTCCGTCGCAACTCTAGCTGTGTTTTCTTGGGCAATAATAGGGATCCGCATAAAAATGTTGCTCGCAAATTCAACAACAACGATATGATCCTGTAGAGCTCCGGTTCAATTTAAGATCCATTCTGTTTTGTTTTGTTTCACTTGTAATTTGGCCGCATAGTTTGGTAGCAGTGAGAAATGAATTCATACACAAACAGACATTCCGCCATTGTTTCTTTTAACTTGCTTCAAATAAATCGCCTTTATGTCAAATATTTATTTAAATGAATCTTATCTCGTCTAAATATAATTTTTTCCCATTTAGTGAGGTAATTTCTAAAATTGTAAGTAGTATAAAATTACTGATACTGAGCTAGACAACCAAAGAAAACACGACAATTGTCGCATGTGTAAACGAAAGAATAGTATGGGGCGTTAATGTAACAGAGTGCTTAAATTTATAAGAATATCTGCTTGATAAAGTTATCGGTTTATATGAATACCACTAATATTTTCGAACATCGAGTATTACTACAACTAACCTCCTAGCTGATATACGAACATAAGCTAACATTGTAAACGCTCCTTTAAAGTTAAAACTGGAAAAATTAATGATTGGCTTTACAGCAAACCTAAATTTAATTTTTCTAAAATATGTACTTACATAAGTAGTTTATTTTATTTCCAATATTTCATTTAATGGTAATTTTCATATAAATTAGCTGAACATAAGAAATTTTTGTAATCTACTAAATTTTATTTTGTTTTAAGGTTTTATTCTGATTGGTATTTTAGTTTACAACGAAAGTCCCCAATATTTGTTGTAGTATAAAAAACTGTAGGAAATGTGTGCATTAACATACAAACGTATTTAAGTGCTTAATTATATTTCGTCTGCGACAAATTGTGCGATCTGTAATCCCATTCGGTAAAGCAAAGTGACAACTCGTCTTCAAAAGAAGCACAACTCAAAAATCAGATCCGGAAATATAACTGCTTGTGGATCGGACAGCCCTAATGCAATTGATACAAAAACAGGTATAACAGTAGTTTTCTAGAAAATATAATCATGAAGAAAAAAATGCTTTCATACTCCGAACTGATTTATGCAAAAAAAAATCTACCAATTTTTTTATTTTTTTTGAGTTGAGCCTGTTTTGAATACATTGTGGGAACTATCAGACTTTTCTTTGATTTGCTCGGTAAATAAAATTCGTCAAAGTAGAATTATTTACAACTTTAATGCTAACAGGTTAGTACACAGTACAGTCACATTTCGGACGCAAAGTATGGCAAACGCCCTCTGCCTCAGGATAATACATTCCTTCTACCAATGTGGCATGCATCAGCAGAAACGAAGAATTATGATTTTGTAAATAAGGAAAACCTGCAGCAAAGAAAACATCAAGCAAAAAACTGCAAATAAAGGAAAACGCGTAAACAAATAAAAAACCCTAAGGCTGAATATATTTTATATTTGTCCACTCAGGTTTCGGGCCCTGAGGGATGGGTAGGCAAAACGAAAAAAAATAAATTTCTGGCACACATTGTGGCTATAATTGTTAACAAAGGCAGCTAAGGTGGCTGTTGGCAGCACCCCATCACTCGCTATCACGTCACATAGAAAGGATCGAAAGCGATGGTCTGGCAATAGTGGGCCTGCTGCGGGAGAACGTGCAGCAATGTGGCCGAATAAAAAAGTAATAAGTGGGTGTTTAATAACTGCCTTACTGCCAGTGTGGCAGGATACTCCACATTGCCGGTTAGTTAACACCAAATACGACAAACAGGACAATAATTCGTCCAACGCTCACGGGCAATCAAGTCTATAGAGGGGGTTAAAGAGAAATAATGTATGTAAGAAATAGCCAGAAAACCAAATGGAGTAAACACATTTTGCTCTTTTTTTGTTCTAACGCTAAAAATGACTACAAAAAACGGATAGTACTTTGTGCGACAATCACGAAACAGCAAAATAGGAAATAAATAAAAAGAAAAAACGGTAAGTAGAAGCAGCGAAGGTAGTACAGTATTCAACCTGTTTTCAGGTGGTGCAAACGTGCACGCTTAATGAAAGCGGTGGCAGCGAAACGAATGGAAATTGGGCGCAAAGTGGAGGAATGAAAAACGCTTGTTTAATTTGCATGGCATTTATGTATCTCGGCCTGCGGTAAAAAGATAACGAAATAAACCATTTTAGGCTGACAGCCGCACGCAATGCTACAACAGTAATGGCAATGAATGTGGAGAATACGAAAAAATTTTATGAAGAAACAAACCTTACAAGCTATGCAATTTGAATAAAGCAAACTAATAAGAACACAACTCTAAAAAATATTAAATTTTCATAACCAAAGATTTTCCTATGAAAACTAAAAAAAAATATTTTTTTCGACAATGTTATGTATTCCATATATCCATAATACTATTCTTAATGTATATACATATCCTTTTAATGTACAGACATACAGGCATATGTATGTAAATGATTGTTAACGCCGCTGTGGCAGCAATTAAAATTCAATTAAAAGCAACGAAAAACTAATAATAATCCACATGGCTAACAAACTCATATAAACACTTCCACATGCAAACACATAAGTGGTATCTATGTATGTATATACGCATATGTAAATACCATCAAATTGTGAAAATTAACTTTTCATGCGAGACTGAGCGACTGTCCGCCATGACTATTTATCCTGTGGGACGCTGCTGTGCCCATCTGACACTACATATTCGGTCGCTAGGCTAAGCACTTGCCCAGGAGACTGAATTCCAGCTGGCTTCGTAATGTATAAACATTTGTGATCATCATAATGCTGTGGCAATGATAAAACACACATAACCGGGAATGTGTGAATGGACCAGCGCTTAATCATTAACTGTGATGACTATGAGGATATGTCGGATATTCCATTTGTATGAATTAATATGAACTGACCCCAGGATAACCTTTAGATAGGCCTCAGTGTTGTAAATCCTGTTTTGAACTGCTGTTTTTAACATTGGCGTATTATTGGAGCAGGACTAGTCTACCGAACAACTGGCATTAAGTTAATCCGTTTTGGGCATATTGCTTAATCTTTCAGGTGCTAGACTGGTCGGAATAAGAAAAACATGCTACTCATACATAAAAACCTTATTCCTTTTGAAATTTTTAACCACTTAACTTCCGTTATACCCAAAAATTGGAAGGCCGCAAATCGGAGCAAAAGCCCGGCCAAACACTAACAAATGTGTAAGCACCAATCTATAACACAGGGCAACACTGATTTTGGTGCGGCAAATGTTAAATCTGTTTTTGATAGACTTTTTTTGAGCTGATTACGAATCCGTAATTATAAAGATTCCATCACGTACAGATTTTGAGAAAATCGTGGTCAAAGTGTCAAAAAATCGGTTTTTTTTCAATATTTGAGAAGCTCGAGCAAAGAGTAAAAATGTGGTAGAACCTTCCACTTAGGCTTAACTTAAAGCTAGAACCCTAGGCTACTGCCCCTGAAAATACCATCCCTGCACCTTTACTTGATGGCCATTTATAATCATTTGTTGAACAATAAAAAAATGCTGGCAAATTGTGCTATTGAAAAAAAAATATGCTTCCAAAATCAGTTTTTGCTGTTCAATAAACGACTATAAGTGATATTAGGGTCAATACGAAGAGATGGTATTTTTAGGGATTGTAATCGAAAGTTCAGCCTTAATTTAAGCTTAAGTGGAAGGTTCTATCACCTTTTGTTTAATTGCGGCAGGGACTCAAACTTCGCCAAAAGTCAAATTTTACTGCTCAATAAATGACTATAAGTGACCATAAATTCAATGTGCAGGAATGGTATTTTCAAGGATAGTAGTCGAGGGTTCTTGCTTTAATCTAAGCCTAAGTGGAAGGTTCTATATCCTTTTTACTCTTTGCTAGAGCTTCTCAAATATTGCAAAAGCCCGATTTTTTGACAATTTGACCTCGATTTTCTCAAAACCTGTACGTGTTGGATCCTTTGTACTTACGGATTCGTAATCAGCACAAAAAAAGTCTATCAAAAATAGCTTTAACATTTGTCGCGCCAACATTTTTTTTCATTTTTGTTGGCCTGTGTTATTATTATAGTCGCAAAGAATTTCCAAATTTTTTTACACTGGCAATGAAGTATCTCTGCGAACCACCTTCCTCAGTGAACTCAAAAAGAGTGCTTAGTGCACCGGGTAGCATTTATGTTAAAAATAGAATAGGGTTCTTGACCGGTAATGCGGAAATGCTTTTTTACATGATGAAAAATATATAAATTTTTAACTCTTAATTACTAATTAGATACTATTAAATTTGATTAAAGAAATTTAAAAAAAATTCTGAACTAAATTTTTAAATAGAATCTTTTATAATCGAAATCCGGATTTTAGCCAGTATCCGGCCTAAGCCGGATTCCGGATATCTACCAGATACCCGGCATATCCCTACTTATCCGCTTGTCACCTTCTGGCGCTTATAATTTTAATATTTTAGATAGAGACTAGCAAATGCCCGGTTCGCTTCGCTGCACCTAATATGAACTTTTGTGTTGGCCAATGCAAAAATTAAACTAAAGTAAACATTTTTAATTTAGGTTGAAACAACTGAAGAGCAGAATCCTGCTCACACATAGGCCAAGAATAATAGTTCTGTGCTACCATATGGAAACTAATCCCTTTAGATGCTATGAGCTTTACCCATGGTGTTATTTCCGCCTGTGAAAATTCTGCAATGGTTTCATTGAATGGGTAGTCAAGCGTGCGTAATTTCCTTTTATAAACTTGTTCCTGCAACTACCTCTAAAATTATATTATGTAAGCCAATAAAAGTCCTTATAAGAAAGCTCGAGAGCACGGATGTGCGTTTTCGGTTATATAAGGGCCAAGAGTTCTGGCCGTTTTACAGGACGAAAGAGTTTTCCCGTTCATTTGCTAAATGAGCCGTATTATCTCTTGAGTATCTTTCAAATGGGGCTGGGCTTTTTCTTGGATGAACGTAGTCCAATCTTTCCTTGCTTATTCAACACTTTGCAAATCCTCTAAATATTCAGGCGTCCAGGCACTTATGTTAGTTAGATTCTATAAATCTGGGCTATCTCGAACAGGCATGTACGGCATTCAGTACGGGAATTTGCACTGTCTATGAGTGAGTGTAAAACTTTGTGTTCTGTCTGACTGTCACAGAAAATAAAGACTCGGTTTTTCTCTTGAGGTCTTTGATCGAGATCCGTGCTGCCTCCTGAATCGCAAACACTTCGTTTTATACACCCGTGACCCATGGATATGGCTAAAATAACTTAATGACCAGAGATTCGCTTGAACTATGAACTGGCTTCTTTGAGTCTTACTTCTGCAATAAAACCCACCCGGGCAATTCGAACGAAAGTGGAAGATCGCATTTAGGGTGTATGTGTGCATGAGACAAAGCGGCGCTCTAATAACAATTTTACACTTCTTTGTTTGCTAACCCCATCCTTCATTTAACATTTAATTATTAAATTCGTATAACAAAAATATAGAGCCAAGACTAGCCATAAATACGGGGCTAAAATTGTTGCAGAAACAGTTTTTATCTTAAAATTTATAAACTTTATTCAATTCAACCAGATCGTAAAATAAATTTTCACCATTTTTTGCAAACGCATTTTCCATCATGCAAGTAACATGCGTTTCGAATTTGAACATAATCGGCTCATAAATACTCGACTGGAGCGCCACCTAGCGAATTTTTGATAGCCTATAATTAGAAGAGATATACAAGGAATAACCTCTGAAAAATTTACTGAAGTAAGAAGCTTCTGAGCCAAGTGCAAACAAGGAAAACGACTACCATTTTATAAATAATCCTGTTTTTTTCCTTTTTAGATCTAGCTGCTAACATTAAAACTTTGACTAGTTAATTATTGTTCCTCCTTTCTTAATTGGCCGCCATTTTACTGTAGGACACATATGAATGTGTGTATGCATTTGTGGGCTTGCGTTAATATATGATTTCATCCACAATCCATAAAACGATTGCGCCGAACAAATACTTGTTTAAGTGCCAAGTCGCACTAAAAAAGTTTACTCGAATCTCAAAATTCTTCGGAAAGTTTGATAATGCTAAAACATTTAATGTTAGGTTACATGCAAGAGATAAAGATCAATTTAGGCTTTTTCCAAACTTGTATTAACTAAAATGTTTCTGTTTATCAGAGAACACAAAAAAAATTATTTCTAAGCACGAGTTGATCAGATGGCACAGAGTATTTACTTTAATAATATTGTTTTATCTTTTACTAATAGGTTTTTACTATTTTTCTTTTGTTTATTTAATGTTTATATTTTTTTATGCAAGTTTAGCACTTTACCTAACTAGCGCCACATAAATCCACATTTCTAACTTCGCACAAAACTTATGAAAATTCATCAAACTTTAACATTTGCACCCAAAAGTTTTAAACTTTTTATTAACAGCCTTATTCCATATCACGAACGACAGGCAACACGAACGATTCGTCTGCAGAGGAATGCTTCAAAAATTAGCATCATCATTTTAGCCGGTTTAAACACAACCGAGACTATTGCAACGTAATGTATGAAAAGCAAGACGAAGACGACCGATAGAGTTTAAAATCGCAATCAGAGAGGTTGTCGTCTGCAGACGAATCGTTCGTTTTGCCTATCGTTCGTGATACAGAATAAGGCCCTTAGAATTTTTAGAAAATCGAGTGTATTTTATATGGAACAAAATGCACAACACCGTCCGCCAAAAAAAAATATTAAAAATCAACGCGATTACACTAGGCTGGGTCGATTTAGCATGAGGGAAAATAAAAGGCATGTGACCTTATTGTAATAATAATATTATGATGTTTTAGGTCTAAGCCAATTTTTATTGGCCACGAAAGATTAATTTATCACTTATCTTTAGACCGCGCAATTGAATCAAAGTGTATGAATTTTGAAAATGAAACTTTGGCTTGTAATATCTTTGGAATGCATTATTTGTTATAAAAAGGACGATATATTGAATTAAGGGTTATTCAATTTAGTATCTCACGTTCATATATCATTTATCAATAAGACTACAAGTTTTAAAGATATTAAGATAAAACTGACAAAAGCGATAATTTTCCCTTTCTTCACTACTTCAGCAACCAAGTGAAAAGTATATGAAATATACGTCCCCTAAGTGCAATAAGTGCTTAAATATAAATATTTTGGTTTATTCCATTATGTGAAAAAAGTGACTGTAGGTTAATGCAATAGTCTTTAACATATCCTGGGAGATCCTTTTGAATACTGTCCAATTGGATATTGCATTGCATTCTATTTGAACAAAAAAGTCCCTCCCTGGCACACTTTTCTGTTGTTTATACAATTGAAGAGAAATTTTTTGTAGAAAAAAGTTATTCGATATAACTTTGGTAAATATTACTGGATCGGTACATAATAATTACCAAATTGAAGGCGAGACTTACTGTTGCTGATATATAATAATTATATGATGAAAATCGTTCAGATTATAAACAAATTATTTTAAAATAAAAAAAATGTTGAACAAAATTTTTTGGCATTTTCCTATATATTGCAATTTGTTAAAGTATTCATAAACATAAGTAAACTAATTGGTGTTTCTAGAAGTTGTGCCTGCTCAGTGTTTCCATACTCATTTTCATATACAAAATTTTTCCACGATTATGGAAAATAATGGCTTTTCTATAAGAGCTAGCGAAATTTTTCCTAAATATACAAAAATTCGCAAACTATAGCTAATATTAAAAAAGGATTAGAATATTTAGACCCAGCGACCTAAATGCACGCCAGCAATATTAATGCTGTTCTATACATCTTTTGACTATAGGCCAGTACAATTATCAAGAGAACAAGTAAAATTTTATTGAAAACAGATAACTTTGAGAGTAACGATAAGCTAAATGGATGCGAGAAACGATATCTGACTTTATCTTTTGCGTTAACGGATTCATTATCTAATAATATGCACCAACATTTTTTGCTGAACTCAAAATTTTTAACAAGAATTGGTCTTACTCGACAAGTGTGCTGTAGGTCACTTGGGGGTCGATGCGCGGGCTCATACAATTAAAATAAAATACTAATATTTTGTAGGCTTGTTTTGTGGCTTCATGATACAATATATTTTCACTATTACCAAGGGATTTGAGAAAAATTAGATTTTCGGCCCGCCCTAATATATATATCAAAAAGGGTTTTGGTTACATTTTTCCTTGGAATAGAAGAAAACCTGAAGGTTACGTGTCTGCAATGATGGGCAAGCTACACTTAAGTTAGCAACCCTTAAACAGAATATTGCAACAAATATTAAATATAATAGTTCTGAGTGCTGCTTTCAGCATACAGTTTTTGCGTAGTTCCGATAAAGGCATTTAGTTTGCAATGGAGAAAGCAGTTTTATTAGTTTAGTCCAGTTGACCAATGAATATCAAGAGCCTAGAATTTGCCATCAAAAAAGCTTGCAAAAACGTGGTTAAGTTTTTAGTTTGATTTTAGTTTCCTAAGAAAATTATTATATTTAATGCTATCACTAAAAACCGGTCGGCAAATGAAGGATTCGCCCTAAGCACCTTAATGACTAAGGTAAGCTCTGTATGAATCCCTACAAAAATTTAAAATAGTATGCATATATTTCGATTTATATTCCTACATTTCTCCTTATATTTCACAAAAAAATATACACTAAGAAAACATTTACCATATCGTGCTTTTTTGAAACTAGAACTCATATGATTCGGCGCCAAATGTCGTTTTGTTTACTTTAAACAAATTCGCGTTCGAATACGCTTTTATCCTGCACTTCATAGATGCGTTTTCATAGAAAAACAAAAATTGTATTATCTTTGAAAGAATCATGTTACTTTTTCTTTTGTAACTAGCTTAGATAAATGCCGAAGCATTGACTTTCTGAATTAATTTTGTGGTAAGATATATCTAGTCAACCCTGAGACAGGAAACAACAATGTTTGTGAAAAATGTCCTTCCAAGACATTCAAAAGCGTTCAGAATTTAAGCAGCGAAACTTTGTTGGCTGTCGACCAGAGTTTTTTTTAAGTAAAATTGTTAAAATGAAATAGTATGTAGACAGATTGTAGCTTGATTTATTACCTTTCCAATAATACCTTATATTTCAATCTAAGCAATTTTTTAACTATAAACTTGTTGAAGCATATTATTTTTTTCGCATGAATCGAAAATCATGAAATTTTCCTATCATTTTCCATACAAATATTTCGAATTTTCGATTCGTACGAAAACAAGAATACGCTTCATTACACTATGCGACAGTCAAAATCGGGATGGGATGAAACCAACGGGAAATGTTATATCGGTCAAAAACAAGTTATACGTGTCCCGGCAGGTAAAAATAAATGTATGCAGAAAAAAAAATATTTTTTGCCTAAAATATTAAGTTTTTTTAAAACTGTTGATTATATAGAAAAACGTTATATGAACAGATTAAAGGAATTGTAATTTTTAATTTTTTTAAATTTGTTTGAGCTAAATCGGACTAGTGGTTCTCGAGTTATGTCAAAAAAAGACCACCAAAGGTGACAATTTCCCCTATATGATAGTTATATATATATCTCGATTCCTAGACGTGACCGAGCGAAACGCCGGGACACGTATAACTTCTTTTTTACCGATATAACTTTCCCCGGTAGTTTGAACCCTTCCCGATCACAGAGTTATCAATAAATAGAGGGTCAAATTCGAAAAATATTGAATTATAATAATTTTTGCAACTTCTATTTCACAGTTTCGGTCAGACCTTATTTTTTTGTTCACTCATCAACACTTAGTTACACAACTTATTGTTAGTAAAAATTTTACAAATTGCATGTGAAAATAATTGTAAATCTAAAACTCATATATGCATGTAGATATGTATGTTGGTCCAAAACAAACAGACTCACACTATACACAAACTGGGGGAAAAACAATTTGTCGCAAATGGAAGGTTTTTAAAACATAAATTCAATTTCATGCTTCAACAGCTCGATATGACATGCCTAAAAACCACAGTATGTTTATTATCTGTAAAAATTACCTAACTTCACTTTATTTAAATGAAAAACTCGATAGAATTTGTGTAAATCGTAGTAAATTCAGCCATAACCCCTAGATTCATATGCATAAATATTTCGTATGTGGATCAACATACATCTAGCTGAAATCCTACGAAATTCATAAAAAACACAATGTTAGTAACTATTCTCTTGAACGATGCAACTATGAAGTCATGCACATGTAAGCAAAGTAATGAAATAAACTACACATCCTTGCCATATCTACATATCCCATATTACATACATATTTATCACAAAACAAACGTCGTACGTATGAAGTATTATGTATGTATGTATGTAGATTAACATAAAATCTGCCCAAATATTCGGTAGTTCCTAAACAGTACCGAATCAATAGCAAGCAACCTTTGGCACAACCTCGCATAGTTTTCATGCGCCTGTGCGCCTGAAAGCAGATAACGAATGTTTGCCGGAGCAAGTTGGATGTGGCTCCAGCAGGAAACAATGTGCCCCCTAATTAGAACCCAAAATCGTCTGTCTACCACACAAAGACAGAACTTACAACTAGCAATGGTTTCGGCCGAGACAATTTGGCCGCATTGCCTACGTACATATGTATCTTACACTTCCATATATACATATTTACATATGTACGTTTGTGTGTTGTCGAAGGGGTGGGGAGGCGAGCAATAAAAGGAGCACAAGGAAACGATTTATCAAAGTGGTGTATTTTAATTATTGTTACTGATGATGTTTGCTAGGGCTTTTGTTGCTGTTGTATGCATTTTTGTAGTTAGCGAGGAAAATACTTTTAAGGTTTTTTGGTAAAAACTTAGGATACAGAGGTCGGTAACGTAATGGGAAAGCAATGGAAAACATTGATATGGGCATTGGGATTCGTCTTGTCGAATGAGGCATGTAATAAAAATGAAAACTTTGAAAGTTCGATAAAGCTGCTAGAAAATTTATGAGAAGAGAGAAAGGTTCCTTTTTCGAGGACATTTGTATTCGGCGAAAAATTTTTGGGAGGCTTAAAAGATTTCACAACCGTTCACTCTCCGCTTGCTAAGCAGGGAGGAGCAGTGCCATTTTCCACATCATAAATACTGCATGCAACCGCATAATCAAACAGATTCTACGCCACATTCATAACAATTTAAACTTGCACGAGCTCAAGCCGGCCACCGATTTCCTTAGAGTAAATATTACAGAATCCCACAGACAAACGAAATTACGTGACCAATGTGTTTTATTGCAATTTTATTGCGAAAAAGGCAGCGAAGCAACCAAAGAAGTGAAGTTACGCGGGTAGCGGTATCACTAACAAAGCGAAGCAAAATAATGAAAAGCAGCGCTGCACCATTATTTATCTACATCCATTTTTGTTTGCACATATATGTACATACACGTATACCCACATATGTACTACTCTGCAGCAGAGACCGCAGCCACCGCCATGCCACGCTTTTTCCCGCAATCATCGCGAACACCACCCTCCGCCATATTCCGTAGTTTTGAAGCCAACTACTGCTTCTTCACATTTGGTGGGAGTGATTAACTGCGAGTGTGGCAGGTGGTTCGGATGGGGACAACTAGGGTTGAGAAAACCAGAAGTACGAATTTGGCATTATTTTATGAAAAATGGAATATTTGGCACGCATAAAAAGTTTTTGTTCCGCATTCATAAAGCAGTCAGCGGATATTATTTTATGTAATATTTAAGTGTGTTGGACGGAATATTATGTCCTTGTTATTGCTAAAGAATTTGAGGCCTAAGAAGCACAAAAACTAAATTTCTTTTATGATGACAAATAGATGACAAACTATCAGGTTTCCATTTATTTTTTGCCTACCGAACTTAATTTGTATGTAGTTCATTTGGTATTCCAGAGTAGCTCAATCGCATATCAACCCATTTGAAGACATTTTAAAAGGGTGGAATTGCATCAACGTATATATGCGTACGTATACATATGTGTATTGTTTACATATATATATGTATGTGCGTACATGTAGACGTGTATGTCAGCTGTTCGAAATCTTCCCTTAAAAATAATTTACACAGAATCATAGTTTTATATTGACACACTTTGTTATTAAAAGATTAACTAAAGAATAACATTATCCCATTTACATGCATGAAATGCCGATTACATCCCCTTAACCCGTTATTGATAACCAGTTTAATTTATTGCAGCTTCAGCTCCTTGCAGAGCCAATAAGTTCACATTTACTTGTGCTTATATCCAAGTGTATTATTGGAGTTTAATTTTTAAATTAAATCGACGCCATAAAACATCAAAATCACTCAACTTAATAATATGGATTACAGCGCCAGGGCAAACCGCTGGCAAATCACCCATTACCCAATACTTGTGCAGCGAATCAATCAAATCACTCGCTTTATCCGTCAATCTATCGATCGATTCACCGCTGGACCGATGGAATAAAACACAATTTCTTTAAAATTATAGCAATTTTTTATTTTAACAAAATAACGATAAACGGCAAAAGGTGAACTGCAATTTCCTATGGCAGCCAGTATCTGCACACTTTGGACTGGTCAGAAACTGTGTTTTTCCTCCTGAATGCTCCTTCTGTCCTCCATCTTGGTTTGCTAGCCCTGCTGGCTATTTGCAATTACTTTTATTATTCATATGCCAAGCGCCCTCTACGGTCAAACTGCAGCACCGGCGCACTTCTTTGCAAGCATAGACGACAAGTTCCCTCCACTTTGTGGGACTTTGTGGGGGTCAGTATCTTTAAACCCCGACTGATTGATGGTTGTCTATGAAACATTTTAATGATTCGAAGCGAATATGCAATTTTTTCATAATAAAAAATATTCTATCTTCCCCATATTTAGAATCGTTTTTCTTTATTTTACAGCTTTAGATTATTCTCTTATCGTATGAATGTATGTATGTATGAACAATAATTTCAACCTTTTAACATTGAGCATTTTTGTTGTGATTAAATTACATGTTGATATTGCATAGCGGCGCAAAATGTGTTATTATTATTACTAGATGAAGGGGCGACAGAGCGAGAAGCTTAGAAGACCCAAGTGGTCGATCTTTATTGTCTCCTACCTGCCTATAATACGTACATATATACATAGTATGTACATAAATAAATACCTAGATGCGTGCTTGGTGGCTGCAGTAAGGTCGGTTGGCTCGCTGGGGCTGATTTATTTCCCTAAACCCCTGTTGTAAATTGATAGAAAAATATTTCCATTCTCTGCATAAGGCGAAAAAAATTAAAGCAAGAAGGTTAAACAGTCTAAATACCTCTAAAATAACAAGCTTTGTCAAAAGCATATTTTGAGGCAGTTTTAATTAAACACAGTGAGTACGTAAGATGATTACAAATTAAAAAAACTGTTAATATTAAAGTTAAAGCTAAAGCCAAATTAAGATTAACCCATAACCACCTACCACAAATTATTTTAACACAACCACCTGGCATACGTCTGTGAGATCCCAGAGTAAAACAATTTACGGTCGTAAAAATTTGTAAAGAAAGGTTTTATTTTTTTATAGAAAGTCTGTTTAGAACATATTAAACTCTATATTAAAAGCAAAGACATAAGAAAATCAAACTATTTTTTGCTTTACCTCCGATAATAATCGCTATATCCTATAGTTTAAATTTCAATTCAAGCTCAAACTTAAGTTTAAATTTAAATACAAATTTTACATAATTAGAAGTAAAAGTTGAACCTAAAGTTTAAATTTCAACTCAAGCTGAATGTAAAGTTTAAATTTAAAAAAAAATTATACATAATGAGAAATAAAATTAAAACCAAAACTAATGAAATTAAAACTTAAATTAAGAATAATGATCATAAAATAAAGATTTAAATTATACTAGGGATGTGCCGTATAACTGGTAGATATCCGGAATCCAGTTTACCCGGTTGCTTTTCGATTATCCAACTATCCGGTCGATATCGAAAACACGATTTTGGCTGATTTTAAGGGCATAGTTTTGGGCGAAAATTTTTGTAATTCCAAATCCCTTTCGTAGTAGTCTTTCCAACTAAGGGGGACTATAACAAACTTGTTTCCTTCAAGTGGTATAACGTGTATACATCCTTATACATATGTGCATATTTACGTACATATAAGTACATATGTATATGTATACAAATAATTTTCTGATGATATTTGAGCATTAATATGCTCTGACAGATCCATTTATTTGCAATTCGCACTTTCTTCAGAACTTCGCCGCTTGTTAACTATGTACTTATTGAACGATCAAAAGCAGAAGAAAATTTCTTTTGGAGTTCCTAATTCAAACTTAGCCGCCATGCAGCCGCTATCGGCATTGTCTTGTGGCAATTTCAGTTTCAGTGCATCTTCGCTCTAACTCATATGCTACAACAACACTGCAGCGGTTAAACAAAGTGCACGACGTTTATTGGTTCAGTCGGCCATTCATTTAACTCTATGATCGTTTCAGTAGCCATTAAAGTCACCACCATAACTGGCCAGCAACAATAATAACAATGACAGAAGCATTAGCAAAGGCGGCAGCCATGCGAAGAATGTTTGCACCAGCAGGCCGAGCATGGCAGTCTTGCTGTTTTGGTGGCTGGTTCTGTATCGTGGCTTGTTGGCCGGTTCGCCTACATGGCATTTGCTTCTAAACGAACCGGTTGTGTTTGCAATGCGCACATGCGCAGATACCATTACCATGGCAACCGCATTAATGGTGCGCCGTTTATAAGCAAATCTAATGTAGGAGTTGTAGGGGAAAGTGTCGCCAGAACAGGGAAGGGTAATACATCACACACTTTGTTCGGTTGTCGCATGGGCGATGGTGATATACCTAAACAAACGAAGTAAGTAATATTTGAATGATAGGAAAAATTATGTGATTTATATTAACCATAAGTTTTCTGAATTGGTGGTTGCTGCGAAGATTCTTGATTAAAGTCTAGATATTCAAACTCCATTAAATTTCAAAAAGTGCGGTTTTTTTATAGAAATAAAATTAAAATAATATATAGTCTTTCCACTCTTTATGCACACTAAAGGAGTGTATTACTTCTGTCAATTGGTAAAACGCAACATCGAAATTAAACCCAAAAGTCTAAATTGATGCAAAAAAGAAGTTAACAATTTAGAGAGAAGCTGATCAGTATTATGTCCATCAGTTTTAATATACAATATCCGTAACAGTTTAAATATTTACCATGATGTGTCAATTTAATGCTCCGGTAATAGCGGAATAAACAAGAAGAAGAAGTTAACATAAACAGTGTTTCTCTTTTTTTAAATGCTGTTACCCTGTCGGGAAACGCACTAGTGCCGAACTGGTTCTGTATTAAAGAATTTAGAACCATGACTAGTGCGCGCCAATTCTCTTTTCCATGCTAACATCTGGCGAATTTAACATTGCGATGTCCTATGAAGTGTCAACTACCCCTCGCTGCATCACTTTTTCGATAGTTCCGAACTAGTCCTAAATTCTATAGTTCCGAACCAGTTCTAAAATCAACAGACGAAAAAAGTATTATTATTTAGGGGAAATATCCCTCGAACAATTAGTGC
>NW_016161224.1:47345-53926 GCF_001687245.7 Rhagoletis zephyria
ATTTGCTACTCCCTTTTGGCAGCAGCAAATATCTCTCGTACGCGATGAGAGAAAGTAGAGTACGTACTTTGGTGGAGTAATAGCAAGTACGTCAAGTATTTACTCTCTCAACGCCAAGTAGTGTATGTATGCGGAAAAAGAGTAACAATGTGTTGGGAGTAGAGTATAATGCAAGGAGTACTTACTGAACGAAATGCGGCAAATACACTTGCGCTGGACTCTAATGTACAAAGGGGCTTCAAGTAGAAAAAATCCAAAGCGTTATGCTTGTGGATATCGTTTTAAAAAAGTTCTGATACATATACATATTTTACTTTTATATAAGATATAAGGCCAAAAAAGGAAAAATATTTTTTAGGGTAATTTTAAAGGTCAAGATAATTTCGAAATCCAACGGGACTATTTTTCATATTTCTTTTTAAATCCAACGGTACTACTGTTCCTAAATTATCGGTTCTCTTCTTGAGATATTAGATTTCCCCCAAAAAAAAATCATTTTCCAATCTGCGCGACGGTGGCAACTACAGTAGCGATCCCCGTCAATTTATCGCGTGTGAACTCGATGTTACATAAAATTAATTTAATTAAACTGCTTATCTCTGGCAAAAAAAATCATGGTAGGAAAGGTGTAACGCCAGTTGAGAATAATTACAGCTTAATGAATGGTCAGTCAAGAAATGGAATAATGCCCTTAGATACTTACATACATGTAAGTATAATTCCCGCTGAACACGGTTAGTGGTGAGAATTACACTTTATTTTTATACCCAAGCGTACATGTACACAGGGGTATTATACTAACTTTGTTCACCAAAAATGGTCAGAATGAAAACAAAAATCGATTCAGCCAAGGCTTCCTGTCCGTCCTACCGTCTTTATGCACAATACCTCAAATAAAACTTTATATGTATTTCTTGACGAAACTTGGTACGTGAATTTCTTTTGATCTAAGGAATAATATATAATAATATATATATATAATAATATATATATATAAGGAATAATAATATACAATAATTACACAGGAATACACAAACTGCGATATTTTAGTGACTACTAAAGCTTATTCGGACTAAGATGAGACCCACTTTTTATATAACGGTAAATTTCAGATATACGAAAACTTCGATATTTCGAAATTTAAGGACGCTAATTTACTCAATGCTAATATTCACAAAACTCTCGTAGAAAGCAACAAGATTAATACGGTTTTTTATTTCATTATATATTATTTCATTAAGTGTATCTGAGCATATTATCGAAAATATTTGAAACCGCGCTAAAACCGGCCCTGCTTTCCACGCAACGGTAGTTTTCGGAAAGGTGAAAGAACTATTTTTAGAACGTGCGCCGGGTATTTAATGTTCGACTTCGCCTGAACTTAGACTTATTTACTTGTTAATTTTAGAATTATACACACATTTGTGTACTACTTATGCATATACATATGTACTATATAATTACATCCGAGTATGCATATTTACATATATCTCATTGTAATCAGTGTTCAGCAGGTGAACAATTACTCTGCTTAGCTACAGTTGCAAATACATATGTATGTATGTAGGTACATAAGTATGTAGATATTGGAAAATTTAGTACCACAAAATTTAAAATATTTATTTATGACATGTGAGTGTAAATAATAAAGAAGAACGGCTCTAAAATCTACAAAAATTATATATGATATTAAACTATGTATATATTTTCGACGATATTATTGAATAGTCGGTGTATCCATCTCTTTCTTAAATAATCATTGCTTACTATAGGGTGTTTCGTTTCAAAATTATATCATTAAAATAATAAAGTGAATTTTGAAATATATTGATCAAAAAAGGACTGACTTTCTAATAGAGTTATGTACTATATTTTATAGTAAACCTTCAAGGCATTGAAACTAAATTATAAATTTAATTTTTACTACAAAAAACTCCAAATATCTATGTATTTGTATATTTCTAAAGTTATTTATATATTGAATCTATGTGACTGTAATCAAATAACACACAATGTGAGCACACAAATATGTACATGAAAAACATTCTTTCGTAGATACGAGATACATATGCATGTATGTATGTATAAGGCTATTATGCATTTGTAGTCCTCTATATGAAAACAAAAATCTGCACTTGAGGCTCTGAACGCTTTACGCTGACCGATTATTAAGCGACTTGTTTAGTCTGGTACTTAGGGAAGGTAAAGAAGTTTTAAACATACTTAAAATCAATTTACTTAATAATAGGCATCAAGCACTTCAAGTGTGCGCACAATCATTTCACTTTCAAATCACCGTCAGCCCATGCAACAACTTTAGTTGCATATAAGCAAAACTACACAAGACACGTTAACAACAGTTGTGGCGACAACCTCAGCAAAGGAGGCTTTTATGCCTTTTCTGAATCATGTTGCTCTCTACACTTGGAAAAATGAAAGGTTAAATGTAATTGCGTATGGTTTTCAATTTCACAATCGCACAGTTTTCATTTTGCAAAAACTACAAAAAAATTTTATTTCACAATAAAAACTGTTTTTTTTTTAATTAGATACCGTTACATGGTAAACAGTGCATTTAACTTCAAAAATTTAAAATAATCTTATTTCTTTTTAAGAGGTTTTTGTGAGTATCAATATTGAGTAAATAAGCGTCCTTAAATTTTGAAATATCGAAATTTTCGTATATCTGAAATTTATCATTATACGAAAATTGGGCGTCGTGATTTTAGTCCGATTTCAAGCATTTTCAACATCTTGGCTTTTTGTCTTAAGTAAAACAGTTATACCGAGTTTGATAGAAATTGATAAAACGGTTACCGAGATTACCATATGTGAGCGGTGTAACACCCATTTTCCAAAAATTTCATAATGGTATTTCTTGCTAAGGAACTATTCCAAACACCAATTTTTATTAAATTAGCTTGAGTAG
Source organism: Rhagoletis zephyria (assembly GCF_001687245.7). NCBI lineage: Eukaryota > Metazoa > Arthropoda > Insecta > Diptera > Tephritidae > Rhagoletis > Rhagoletis zephyria. Next base: position 50,275 of record NW_016161224.1, read on the forward strand.
TTGCTGATTTATCGCAGAATTCGTATTTTTGTAATTACCGTTACATGGAATGCGGTTGTTGTTATTGTCCTATTTCAAAAATTATAACCTTTTGCTATATTATACCGAGATCAACAACTGCGGTAAGTTTTCTATAAAATAGTAGAGCGGCTACTGAATTATATGCACATACATACATATGTGTTTAATCATAAGTGGATGATGCTACGGCCATTTTCCAAAAATGTAAATAAGAATGTTATATTTAAGATGCTAAAATATCGTAATTTGTGCATTTCTGCAAACTGCCGTTGTATATTTTGCCCATTTTCAACACCGTCCGTCCTTAGCTCAAAAGAAATACACGTAATAAGTTTCGTTAAGATACCTCCCTTTTTTTATTTGAGTTGTCATGTGCACAGGTGAACAGACGGACAGACAGACATAGCTTAATCGATTTCTCTTTTCATTCTGAGCATTTTGGTATATATATGAATGTCTATATCTATCTCGATTCATTTAGGCTGTTACAAATATCTGTTATGCGAACAAAGTTATAAAACCTTTGAGCCGAAAGTGCGCTCGAGTATAAAAGGTATGTATGTAGATAGAATATGGTTTCCAATTTTTTGGATATTTGTTCTTTCTACAAAATCTCTATTAAGAATGTCAGAGAACAATTTTAGAATATTCAGCAATGAATTTTACCCTTCTAATTTTACCCACTTACTAATTACAAACTTTATATTCAGAAGAATAAATGACCTTTAAAAACCAATTATAAATACAAGTACAAATACGAGAACTGAAATACTATACATACGGTACTTGTAAGTATTTATTCCGTACTTCGATAATTGCAATACTTGCAATTGGCATGTCTAAGCATATTAGTTATTCGAAGAAAAGTTTTTTAAGTACCTAAACGATAAATCTGCAGTTTTCAACATGCTTCAGGGCTTGTCTTTTATAAGGGATTTATGTGTTATGTATGTATGTAAAATAAGTGCGCTACTATGTAGCATTTTTCACTCCAGTAGAGCGTTTGCTTTCTTTATCAGCATTGCTCATATTCGCAGCAGGTAATCTTTGGCTGACCTTTTTTCCATTGACATCTGGTGTCAAAAACGTGCTACAAAATACTTGTACTTTATGAAGTACTTAGAAAATAATTAAAAATGCTAATACTTTCACCTCCATATTTAGTACTTGTACCTATTGTACTTGTATACTAGTACCTTACAGGTCTGTTACATACATGCATACCTTCAAAACTCCGATTGAAGAATGTAAAAAGAAGATAACAAACTTTTCTTGAACAACTCGGTTTTAACAAAATTTTTCTCGAGTGTAGTACCAACGAGCAGGGTAAATGGCTCAGTTGCTACTGCAATGCTCGCCGCCAACACGATTTGTTGTTACGAATCAACGCCACTGCATTCCGTCAACCCTTCCCATTCACCAAAAAGGCGGAGTGCTGTAAATCTATTGAGTGAATAGGGAATGATGAAAAGGAGTTGGTAGCATTTTTGCAGAAAGGGAAAAATAATACAATGCACGAATGCAAGCAGTAGCAAAGGAGAAGTGGCATGCAACAGCGACAACGCCCGCTTAAATGCTGCTACATAAATAGCGACCAGTGATGCCAGATTGTGGGTAATTTCCCTATTTGAGGGATATTTTGCATCAAAAATTATTAAAAGGGAAAAAAGGGACATTTCATATAAATAAGGGATTTTCTTTTGACGCAGTTATTGTTGCATAATTGATCAAAATTCAAGAATATTCGACATTCTTACGTAATTAATCGTTCTGAAGATGTGATGTGGAGTGAAATGGTATATAATTGTTAAAAAGTATAAGGACAATTTCGAAAATTTTCTTACGTTAACCAATTCAAGCGCTGAGTAAGAAAGAATCTTTTCAGTTGTAACTGGTGTTTCATGTAAAAAGCGGAACAAATTATCTGATGAAATGTTAAATAGCACATGAATGTGCTTCAATTTTAAAGTCACCAAAAAATTCTTTTAGGCCCTTAGTGAGTGAGTAAAAAAATGAAAGTGAAAAAATGAATGAGTGAAAAAAATGCAGAAAAAGGGGTTTTTTCTTAACAGCGGTCGGGCCTCGGCAGGCAATGGCAAACCTCCGAGTTTATTCCCGCCATGAAAAACAGCTTCTCATAAAAATACACTCGCCATTCGGAGTCGGCGTAAAACTGTAGGTCCCTCCCCTTTGTGTGACAACATCAAGGGGACCGCCACAAATTGGAGGAAAAGCACATATGTGTAAGCGCCAAACTATTATTATTATTTTATATGAATTTTACTTCTTTACTACTGAAACATGTATATGTTTAAATTCGTTGGGAATTTTGTGGGTTAAATTTTCAAGATGTGGGTAATTGAGGGATTTTTTCCCCATTTTCTAGGGATTTTTAACAGAGAATGTCTGGCATAACTGATAGCGACCATAAAAATTATTGTTCTTGTTGCCATTTCTGTAGCATACTGCATTGCATATGCAGACATAGGAGCGTATAGTTTTTATGCAATTAGTTTCACAAGCATACATACATTATTGATATGTATATAGTGCCTATGTTTTTATATTTAGATGAAGTGGAGTGCCTGACTGGGGAGAACTGCACGCGATATTACCTACCAAGAATCTCGGAGCGAAGAGGTAAATTAAAAAAAAAAACTAAACCAACCCAACCAGCGCAACTTGCAACGGAACAGTTTTACATACAGATTTGTTGATGTTTATTTTGTATTTAACAAGACTTTAAAGTCGAACTTTACTGAGTATGGCGATTTAGAAAACACTCATATTTGAAGATGGTTCTCTTTTTTTAAAGCAATCGCATTTCTGGCTAGTACATTTCAGGGCGAATGGATAAGGATTGAGCCAAGAGCTTGTGTGAGTAAATCCAATTTTTGGAAGCCAATGTCAGTTACGCGGTTTAGCAGAATGACGATACGCGATTTTGTACTTTAAACGACGATATGTACTTCTGGTGAATAATTCAATTATTCTGAGGACCTTGGAACTAATTATTATAAATTGTTGGAAAAGGAATTTTAAATTCTTGTTTGATTACTTATCGCCCAAACTAAGCAATTGGTGCACGTTATATGCACGTTCGCTTGCATTCACCGTTAGAACAGCAACCCAACTACATGAAAAAGTGGAAAAAGCAACAACAGTTTATAAGGCGAACTTAGCACACTAGGTAGACCACTGGAGTCGCTGGGTCGAATCCCAGCCAAAAAATAGGCCACAAAATAACGAAAAAGTAATCTCTCAAAGCTAATAAACCATAGATATTTTTGTGATAAAAACTTGATAGCTTATGACTATGATTAATTTTTTTAAATAAGCTAAAGAAAACCGTCGTTTTGTTTGTAATAAGTACTAAGAAGTGTGGTCACTTTCTTTAGAACAGTTTTGTGTATGTTGTGTTCTAATCGATCTATATATAAGTGAGATATAGCGAGTTAGGTGAAAATTTCGCAAAAATTTGGTGCTATTAAAAATCAGGTTTTTGGCCTTTTTGACATAAAGGCATCAGTAAAACTTGGTAAAAATGAACTATAAATGTTGTTGTGTAAGCTGTTTTCGGCCGTGTAAGCGCCAATCTATTATTAACCGACTTCCAAAAAAGGAGGAGGTT
>NW_016161225.1:0-53909 GCF_001687245.7 Rhagoletis zephyria
CAGCCAGAATTTAAGCGTTTGCGCTTTTCGTTTTTTATTCAGTTTTATACATATATTACATCGCATAGGACTTTCTCGTCTTGATTGGGTCTTGCAGCAACGCCCAGGCAGCGCTATTGCCAACTCAGCGACTACTTATAATATTTGGGGTATAGTAGGCACACACAGTAAGAATTTCTGCATTCTCAGGTCAAACATATTTTATGGATGAGTTAATTTTTAAACTTTTCGCCGCAGTGTTTTTTCTAAGTGGAAAAGAAGTTAGAATAAATCTTTGTGTAAGCAAAATATTTAATTCGGGCATATGCGAGTATAACACACTTTCAGGAGGAATATTTCTGTAGTGCATTTTAACCCATCGACGAACAAAGTAGAGGTGAAACTTTTGTAATTCAATATAAAATTACTTTTCTTCTATTTTTATTCGAATCAGCGCTGGAAAATTAAGTTTTCGAACTGTACCCAATTTGAGCGTAAAATGTACCTAAACAATTAACACGTAATACTTACGTGCATATATAACTATAAATATTAGGGTGCTTTGCCAAAAAAAAGTTGCGTTCTTTCCACCGCAATTATCAAGTTTTTTTATATTGTAAGACTCAATATTTCGGTATAATATTAAGATTCACGCGATATAGGCCGGTTTGGAGATAATACCTCCAAAAATGTCATTATGTGCCCTAATGTTTATGTTTGTATATAGGCACTTTCACTGTCAATCGCACTAAAGCCGTTTAATAGTAGGAAGAAAACATGCACCTACGACGCTATTGACACTTGTGGGATCCACACTTTACTCATATGTCTATGCAGAATGATGTTGAATAAATCTGCACAGAATATTCTCCAGAGTTTCATGTTGGTTTCCGTTTCCAAAAGTTTAGAAAATAAGTACCCAGCAAAGACGAGGAGGAATCTCACCACATCAGTCCTGTGCTTCACCAACAAATTTTGCGCTATTTCCTTAATCCAATGTGGAAGCAAGAATACCATAGGTTAGGTTAGGAAAGGTTAGGAGGGCGTGTGTGAAATATTCCATACTTTCACTCGGCGACGGAATAGTCCATTGTGAGTGCCCTCTTTAAGTGAGAGTCAGGAGGATTCACGTACCTATAATCGAGAGACTAGCTTCAAGTTATTATGCTACTGAACCAATTACTATCCCTAATGAAACCGAGAAGATCGAACAGTTCCATCTCCGCTATCTCGCCCAAACTGTTGAAGAAGCGTGAACCCAAGTGTTTGAGACGCTTCGACTGTAGACCTGAACATCGACACAGAAAGTAGTCAATTGGCTCTTTCTCATCCTCGTCATGGCAGCTTCTGCAGAGAGTACTTGTTGGTATTCGCCACCGTTGAAACATTTGTGCTATAGCACAGTGTCCTCTGATGATGCCGTAAAGGATTCTTGCCGCAGATCTATTGTGTTTCAGTATGTTCCTCGTCTTTTTTCTACTAAGGCGCTGCCATAATAATCTTGTGATCTCACAGTATTCCCGTTTGTCCCACACAAGTTATTAGTCGCGGCCACAGCGTATTCATCAATTTGTCTAATGTGATCACTAAACGGTAGCTATCCGCTTCTTGTATTGGCATATCTGACCCGCAACTAGCCATTTCATCAGTCGACTCATTCCCCTCGACTCATTGCTACGTCCGGGGACATTGATACGCCTCAGTGACGCCAGCGGGGTGTGACATTTACAAACAACTTTCGATTCCACTATTTTAGATCCTATTGCATTCAGTGATGCATGACTGTCGACAAAAATAGTGGCTTTATCTTCTGGAACTCTACTACTAGCCACCCTCTCTATAGAGTAGATCTCCGCTTGGAAGACACTGTAGTCGTTCGGTAGACAAAAGGACCAGTTTATCTGCAGGTCCGTCTAGTAGACACCGGCTCGCTCTGGTTCGATGTTCCAGCATCTTTGAACCATCATTTTAGATGGATATACCCCTCTGCTACTTGCAATCCTGCATCCCATTCTTCTATGGTCGGGAACCTAATGGGTTTTCAAACAGACGTAAAGTAATCAGTGCTGGCTTCTAGGTCAGTGATAGTCCCCATTGCTTTCCGAAGGTCCTATTGCACATGTAGTATGCTGCTGGAGATTTATTAACGCTCTTCTTTAAATCCTTTTTCCAATTCAACTTGGAGTCCAGAATGATTCCGAGGTATTTTGCCTCGGAGGAGAGTTTCAAAGTACTTTCCCCTCATTTCGGTAGATGAAATATGGGTACTCTTGTTTTCCTTGTAAACAACACTAATTCTGTTTGGAAAGGGTTAACCTCAAATCCATTCTGGTTGCCACATTTAGAGATATCACCTAGTGCACTCTCCATTAGGTAACTTATAGCTGAATTTGCCACTGTTGAGTATAGCTGAATGCCGTGCTCAGATAGTGACTTGCTTATCGCCTCCGTTCGGACATTACTGAAGGCCGCTTTCACATCCAGAAAGGCGGTAGGGGATTCCTTAAGATCTAGCGTTTTTTCAATAGTGAAAAAACTTCGACCACAGGAGCAGCGGATGTTTTATATGTACTTACATATGCACAATCAGCCTTTAAAGTTTTACACCTCACGTAAGGATTTTCATTGGTTTTGCGCCTGCATGCTCGTACATGTGTGTAAATAACCCTTAGTAGAAACTACATACTTAGGTCCGATATTGGGCCAAAAAACTTTTGGATATTGTAATCAATATTCACATCAGCACAGATACATAACTACTATTTAATTACAATAATAAATAATTTTAATTATGTAAATATACTTGTATAATAACACACAATTATATTGTTAAATCAGAACTGCAGATACAACAACTATACAAGGAAAAAATTCGCTGTTAATTTTGTCAAAAAGTTATTATTACTATTAAAATTAAAAAAAAAAAATAAGTAAGAAGCTTTGCAAAATCAACAAAGATATTTAAATTCGCGATTCGGAAAAAATCACACTCATGAGAAATACAAAGAGAATATACACATGCACACGAATGGTTATACAATATACATACATACATACATACATACGTACATATATACTACTATATAGTAAATGCATATTTATAATTTAAAAAATTGACTCATCATTGAAAGAAAAAAAGTTATTCAAAATCTCGTGGCATGCAAATTTGTAAAAACAAACAAAACAAAATTACCGCAAAAAGGTTCAACAGAAAAAGTAATATAAACAAGCGAATTTGTAAAATAATAAGTAACCAACAATATTTAGTATAAATTTACCAAACAAGAAGAGATTATAAAGAATATACATATGTACATATGTATGTACATATGTTTCGAAACGAAATTGGTTTTCTTTATAAACTCACACATACATATGTAGATGCATTCGTTTGTAGGTATTTTTATTTGAATCTCCTTTATAAAATCAAAAATACTTAACTACAACAACTTACTGAAAAAGTGGAATTCGCGTTTCCTTTTCAATTTCATACCAAATGCTAATTATTTCGATCAGAGAGCAACCGAAACACCACAAAAGTCAATGAAGCAAAATAAGAATAATCGCCCCAAAATGAACATTGATGCATGTATAATGAGATTTTGATGGAAAGTTGGTAGTTTAGAAGGTTGGGAATAGCAAAAAGCCCCACACACAATACCAATATGCATACATATTTACATAAAAAATACAAATATGAAGGAAAACAACTGAATTCGAAAAAATATGAATTTTGGAAATAAGTAAATAAAATTAATTGCAAATAAATTGTGTTAAAATGATAGGAAAAATGGTCAATGTGTATAAGCAGCAACAGCAACAAAATATATAAACACAACATAAAGATAAATGGGAGGAAAAGGATACAGTAAAATGAATGTAAGCATAATCTAAGGAAAAATAATATTATTAATGAACAATTATTGGATGATTGCGATTTTAAAACAAAATAAAATATAACAGAAATACACAAAGAAAAATCGAAATTAAAGTTAAAAGAGAACTCTAGATATAAGCAATTAACAATTCTATGAAGTACATATATAAATGAATGATTTAAATTAATACATGAATCCATAAAAGAATTACCACAATAAAGCCATGAACATTGTTCAAGGAAATACATTTGACAAATAATTGTTTTTCTTTCTAAACGGCACTGCAGACTGAGGAGATTTCGTAAGTACAAGGATTCCAGAAATTATGCCAGTATATTACTAAAACTGATTCAATAGAATACCTCTGAGTTTTTGTGTTTGAATTCGGTTAATACTTTCAGCTTTAAGGCTCAAAGCTCAGTTATGCAAGACTTAGACTTGACTTGACTTGAAAACCCAAAAAAAAACTTCACTTAGAAACTTTGATTAGATTAGATTAGATTTTTGATTTCTATGTTGAATTTCTAAGTGCAACCAGAGCCGTGAGAGAATCATGCTGCCATTCAATTTTTCAATAAAATACCTACAAATATGCCACGGAAATATAGTTTTTTGTATAAATGTAACTTATCTGGCAATTGAAAAACAAACTTTTCAATAAATACAGAAAATTAAATAAAAACAATCACAATTTGATACGCGTAAATACATTTATTTTAAGCAGAATTCGGAGACGATTTCGAAATTTCTCGGGTGGCGTTTTGTAACTAAGGCTCTTCGACGTCGAACTTTCTTCTGAGCTTGAAACGCGCTATATAATAAAATAGTAACCGATCAGATCTAGCTACATTTACGGACTACTTTGCCCTTTATATTTAGTTCATATGCAACAATTTTATTTAACAAAATTTAACTAACCTACGGCAAGATAACAAAATGCTCGAAAATCATATACAATTACACATATTTAGTTTTTGTAGTGTTTTAACTCTCTATTTTCTCCGCTTTTCGGCTGAATGCTTTTCCCACCACTGCGCATACCAACGCGCACTTTGCTGCGCAGCTTCTTCCGGTTCAATTAACGGCACATAGTCCATATGTATAGAGGCGCGCAAACGATTAAAAAACAATACTGAAGCTGTGAAGGACCCAATTGCGCGAAGAGAATGTTTTAGTTTAAATTTCGTAACTGGGTAAAGCAGCTGTATGAAAAGCTCTGCGAGAAAGGACAAAATGAAGAAAAGAAAATGAGGCAGGTACCAAAAGGTCAAATTGACCTTGAACTGTCCACCCAATAGTGCCATTTTTTGTATAAATCTTGTCACATCATTAATGGGCGTGTCATCGGTAATGAATACTGGCAGTCCGGCAATAGCTTTTGGTGTTGCTTTAAGCGTTTTATATGCACACAGATGTCCCCAAGCCACATTACCTGTATTGTAGAGCCGAAAGAAAGTGATTTATAAAATTCTACATTATAAAAATACTGATTCAAAAGTGTTTTACCCGCATAGACTAGTTGTTGTTTGCCACCCGCTCCAGCGATGCGCGGATAGCTAAAGCCGCGACCAGACAAATACTCAAAAACTTGCGGCACGAATTTCATATCGCCCTCGCCATAAGTAAGAGGCGGACGTATGGCCACAGTTTCCAAATAGTCTGAAAAATATACAGATGTGCAATTTTATTTATGTACGTAAATATATAAATCGTTTCATGTGAATGAGAAAATTTAAATATGTACATATATATTTATATACTTATAGGTAATTAACATTCTATAAAATCTGCTAATATATGTATGTAATTCGTACCTTTTTGATTACTAAGTAGCGCTCCATTTGAATTTAAAACAATTGTTTCCCCCCGCAATTTCGACGAAGTGTATCCTGGTATCAAAAACGATTTGTCAAAATCTGTTGTGTCCTGCGCATTAAAAGTGGGCGTCAGAGCCTTCGACTCCGTTTGGTTGATAACAATTGTGAAAGTGCTGTATCCTTTGAAGGGGACCAGACAAACCGACGCGCAGCTGGTATACACCAGCCTTTTCACATTGTGCTGCACACATAAATCGACAATCGCACTGGTTCCATTCACATTAACGCGATCTAGCTCTGCGAAATCTGGCGGGTATTCAATACTGACAAGTGCAGCACAATGAAAAACACAGTTTACATCTTTGAAAGCGTCCTGCACCGCAATCGACTTTTGTTCACAAAAATCTCCAACGAAAATTTTTAGTTCCTCAGCTTGAGGTATATCTGCATAATGTACATATATATGGGTATAAAACATATCAATAAAATAAAAAAGTATCCTTGTTGCTTACCAATTTTGTTTTCAAAAGGCAACATATCCAGCGAACGTATTTCTTTGATTCCCAAGTTTGATCGCTCGCGTAAAAGGTGTTTGAGCAAATGTTGCCCTATGAAACCGCTTCCTCCAGTGACTAAAACCACTTCACCACCAGCACTGTCCAGACTCGTTGATGCCATATTCGCCAAATTTTCGTAGTACTGTAACAGTTCAATTTTTAGATTCAAATTTGCTAATCAGATATAAAAGTGCTGAAATGGAGTGAAAGTAATACAAGTATTAAGGTCATATTAGTATGGAGACGTGCAGGAAAATATGTAAATGTTTAGAATCTAAACCGGAAGTCGGCAATTCGACCAAAAGTCAGAGCATTCCCCGATTAAAAATATCTTCACTGATTTCAGAAGTCCGGGACCATTTTAAATTCGAGCGCCATTTAGAGGTTGAAAAAGACACTTTCGAGAAAAAAGTGACTTACTTTTATCCTCAGAAGCCGAATATGTAGCAAAATTATGTATATACAGTTGCGAGTGAAATAATAGCAGTAAAATTCAAAATTATGTTGCTGGCAACTTTTATTCATTATTTATTGTTGTATCAGAAACGGCATGAATAACAGTTTCAAAGCTTGCATAAAGTTCACAAAAATTTATTTAAATAACTTAGGAAATACTCATCAAAATTTCGATTTTTTAAATAAGTTTCCTTAGAGAGATATCTAGTATTATTTTTGTCGAGGTCGTGTGCATTTTCTTCCATACAACGCATGAACCTAATTTATTATTGTATGGAAGAGAATGCGCACACAACAAAGTCTCAAAAATTAAAAAAAAAAAAAAAAATTTTAATTATAATAAAGTTTAAAGGCCTACAAAATACTCGAAATTATATAAATATACTCGAAATTTTTCCAAGAAATCTAATTTAAAAAATCGAAATTTCGATGAACACTTTTTAAGTTTAATTAATTCACTTACGGTCGAATGCAGAAGTCGGTAATACCACCAAAAAAAAAGAGCATCCCCAATTTGGTAGGTCAAATTATTGCGTTTTTTCAATACAAAAAAAAAACATATATCCCCATTTTAGAGAGGGTACACTGGCGGTCTAGGACACCCTGTATATGCATATGTGCAGTTAGATTTTTGCTATATTTTTGTCATATTTTCGAAAACGTGAATTGTAACTCCTCATATCGCTGAAGACTCGTTTAATCAAGATTTTAAAAAGTGATAGCTTGCGATGAGAGCCTTTGAATCGATTAGCGAAAATCAAATTGTTTTCGAGTTTGGAAATGATATCCACATATCTTATGCATTTCTTTTGGAGATTTGAATATAAGGAGGAGTGTTTTATAAAGGAAAATGTGAATGATCAAAACTGGCCTTACAACTTTTCAAAATTATCTCCAGGGGCATTAGAACTAGCTTTATACTAGAGGTCTGCAGCCGCTCGATGTTTGCTAAGTAAACTTCTCGACTCGTACAACTTTTATGAGACCAGGATTAAGTTGGTTACAATGAATCTTTTCTGCCGTACGACGGCTTGATGGGGCCAGAGCTCAATTCGAGGAGGAGATTGTTGTTCTTAAAGAGCGCTAAACTCTCGTTTTAGAAATGTTCAGGTTTCTTATTTGGCATAACAACCATTTGTCAGTTTAGGCCGAGACCAAAAAGCTGCTCTAATTTCCTCTCTCCAGTTGCTCAGCCCCAGTGCAGACAGATCTTTCTGCACTAGGTCCTTCCTAGAGTTCATCATTCTATCTTCTCCTATACGCGAACAGTGCCGTAGATCTTGCGCAAGAATGATAGAATACAAGATTGCGCCGATCGGAGAGGATTTTTGAGAATAACTTTTGTGTGACGTCACACTGGTGCAATTGCGAGAGAGAAATGCCAAAACGTGAGCAAGAATGGAAGAAGAAGAAAAAATGTTGCAAGGAAAACGTAAACAAGTTGCACCAGTGTGACGTCATGCAAACAGCGATTCTGTCAAATTCGTTAAGAGAGGAATAGCGGTCCGAGATCGGCGCAACCTTTGTATTCTCTCAATCGTGGATCTTGCGTAGGTTAGTTCTATTGAAAGCGCATAAAGCCTTCTAATATTTGTTCGAAAAACGGGCATGACGAGCGACTTGAAGAGCGCAATTTTAGTTCGTCGAGAGGGGGTTCCACTTTACAAGTGCCTACCGAGCCCAAAATAGCACCTGTTGCAAGAGCTATACTTCGATTGATCTTCAGGCTGACGTTTTTGGTAGTGTTTATGCTGGATCCTAGGCAGAAACGCGTTGACTCTTTTTTATGTTTCCAGCAGGTACCTAGTCTAGTCTTCATTCGCCGCTAGATCAATCTCATCAGCTTGTTTTTCTAAACTGAAAAATGGTGCGGCTACGTCCCTTTCTTTCAAACCGACGACGTTTCGGTTCACATATATCCGTAATTTATCCAAGAGTGGCGGAGATCCACCCAAGCGGAAATCCACTTTACCCAGTAGTGATAAAGCACCAAGAAGTCGACCTTTGTTTTTAATATTTACAATGTTTTTCAAACTAAAATTTTTGTGTTATCTTTTTATAATAATATGGTTCATGCATTTACCAGAACCATATAAATTTAGCTTTTAAACTTTGTACAGAATTTAGAAATTCAGGTGATTAATTTTTGGGTATGCAGTAACAAGCTTGTGAAATTTTAGTAAAATAAGTGCAAGTTTTGAACGACGACAAAATCGCATTGGTTTGTATTTTTTTTTTTTTGTTCACGGCGTTTTGGACTTTTTCCATATCAACAAGAATTTCTTTTGGAAGAAAATGCGCAAGACTGTTTGTTATTAAACAAATCGCGGGAAAATTTTCCAATAATGGGCCAGGCTTTGAAAAAAAAAATGAGGGGGTTTAGAGCGGCTTTTTGTGATTCTAAATCTGAAACCCCCCCTCCTCCGAAGGCTTATTGTTTTTAAGTAATTCGTTGTTAAAGTTGTAAAAAAAGTGCAATTTAACCTCACATTTTCTTTTGTACATCGAGTGAACTGAAATTGCGGTGCTGCCACAAATCACAAAAAATGTGTAAAAAAAAGTACTGAAAAGGGAATCAACGAAAACGTAAATAATAAAGTGGACATGTACATATATGATATAGCTTTTTTATTGGATATTTTCACTATATATGGAAGAATTGATAAAAATTTTGAAAATTTTCAAGATATATGGAAGTATTGGATTTTTTAGAAAAAAGCGCCGCAGGTGAAAAATTGTAATAAAAAATCGCGCGATTTTTTATTAAAAATTTTCAAGATATATGGAAGTATTGGATTTTTTAGAAAAAAGCGCCGATTTAAAAGAAACTCTTAAATATATGTGCATAAATAAGACCGTAAAATTAATATTTTCCTTTTAGCCTTCAATCCCGTAATGCATCACAAAGTGATTAGTGCAGTGTTTATAAAAAAATAATTGTGAAGCAGTGGGGAAATTTTAACAACGAATAACTTAAAAACTATTAGCATTTGTACACAAAATGTTGAGGATATCGGTCATTGAGCACCTCCTCAACACCCCCTGCGAATTTCATTAAAAAATTCGTAATACTTTGGGTGATATAGGAAATGGTCCATTATAGGAAATCTCAGCCCAAATCGCTAAGATTGATAAAAAGATTGTTTAAATATCAGCGTGAATATTCTTCTGTTTATGTATATTCTTCTGTGCTTTATGAATAAAAACTAAGCAATTGTTTTTTTTTTAATTTCCGACCTTTTTTTAATTTATTTGAATAAATCGAGAAATTTACTAAATTTTTATTCATAAAGCCCATGGCAATTGCTTTGGATAAATTGTTTTATCAAAAGCACATATTTTTACCGCCCTCGAATGGCTACTCTTCAGCCGAAGTATTTTGGACGAAGAAAATGTTGGTATTTTTTTAAAGATATATAACTTGAAATCCAGTTTCGGTTACGCGATTGCTCTCAAAAAAACATTATAGCGAATCATTTTTCTTTAATATTTATTTAGACCTGCAAAATATTTGTATTGCAATGGATCGCCTGAAGTAGCAGCAACACTTTAGTGAGTCATCCTAATGTTGTTATTTACATAAGCGCGTTAATAGTAACTAATAAAAACTTATTGGAAAATATTTTTGTTTTAGGTATAAACTTTACTTCCTAACCATTAGTGCTACATATATATGTAAGTACAAAAGATAAACATATGTACATACGTACTTTCATCCTTACTTTTATTTTATATGCACTTGAAATACATTCTAGACTTTTTGAAAAACTAAGGTCACATTCAACAACTCACAGGTAAGCTTTTAAATTTACCAAATCGTTTTCCGGCAAATATCATTGCTTGACGCTGTGCTCTATAGGTTTTCACGTAAAATTTTTTTTTATCAAAACTTGCTTTATTCGCCTCATAATATGTGTCGTCATATAGCCAAACTAACTTGGCCAGGGCCAAAAGTTTCAAAAGGCCGAAAGTGCATATAAACAAAATTCGTAAAATACACTCATTGCGCATACGTACGTACACATGCATTAAATTTCGCGGCTTTAGAAATACCAATATAGGTATGTATGTATGTATATATCTATGTACATAAATCCATCCATTTGTATGGATTGTTTGATGAAAATCACACTAAAACTGGTTTTTCTCACGTAGTCGAAAAAATTAATGACGCTGAATTGTTGCCTTTATTGTTACTTACTTAGTAATGAAATACACTAAGGGCTCATTATTAGCAAGTACATCTGATGTAATCACTCATTAAATCTGCTTGTTGCTATGAAGTAACACCTCAAATATCCATATTGTATATTCGTATACATATAGATATTAACTTAAAATATTTACATGTACTAAGTTAATTCGTACCTTTAAAACAGTCTTGATTTCTTCGTAGATTTTTTTTACTATTCCGCACGTTTGAGCTGCTTGAGTGGTTGTCTTCAACTGAACGGCAAAGCGCTGGAATTCAACGTCTAAGCTTGGCTATAAACAGAGAATAGGTCGGCCAGCTGACNTATCCATATTGTATATTCGTATACATATAGATATTAACTTAAAATATTTAAATTTACCTACTAAGTTAATTCGTACCTTTAAAACAGTCTTGATTTCTTCGTAGATTTTTTTACTATTCCGCACGTTTGAGCTGCTTGAGTGGTTGTCTTCAACTGAACGGCAAAGCGCAGGAATTCAACGTCTAAGCTTGGCTATAAACAGAGAATAGGTCGGCCAGCTGATTGCGTGTTGTTGTGTGACTACTTAGCTATTCTGGGTTATAGCCATGGCCCAGAGTGCTCGATAATAAATGTCGCGCTCAATCCATACTCTTTGTATTTAAATGAGCTGTTGATCTGGAGCAGCCAAAACCATTAAAATCTAAAAAGTGCTTGGCTCGCACGCTTATGTTGCTCTTGCTTCATTTGAAGAGAGATCAACTTGGCCGCATCCGTGTAAAGCTATCAAATGTTATCAATGTACAACGAACGCTTCATTGTCGCTTGCACTTTGAGAAATCCATGCTGCTTGTTTCATAATATTCATCCAAACAAATAATACTCTCCGACAGCATGGTGTATTTCTGAAAGTGGATACTGTGTTGGTAGCACTAGTCGACAAGAAGTTCGACCTGTGACAATTCGACCCGGAGACATTCTTAGGCAAACAATTAAACGAAATACATCGCTAGGTTAGTGTGAAAAGTGGCACAAAAGTCCACATTTACAAATTTCACAGGAGAGGCAAGAAATTTCGTACATATAGCCATTTTCTTCAAGTGTTTCGTAACACTTTGAATGCAATCCGATTTCAGTGCCTGATTGACGTAGCCAATTTGGCTTTCATCGAATATAAATGAGGGAAAATAAAATACGGACCTTAAACCTTTTCGAAAGGATGCATATTAATATCTCTTGCTTGTAATATAACAAAAAAATAATAATTAGTTTATATATTATAGTAGTTTATAAAAATGCAAGATTAAGGTTTTTAACAACTAAGAAATATATCAGTTGATCCCAAAAGATTCCGAATTTTAAAAGTCTTATTCCATTTTAGGCATTTATTTCTGACTAGGGTTGCCAGATTTTTATGCGTTTTTATTCAAAGCAAAATTATTATATGTTACTAACATTCATGTATATGTAAATAAAACTTAGTTCAAAAAAATATAGGTGTTATTCATTTTAACATAAGTGTACACATCAGTGTACACAGAAGCCAATAAATTATTTTATATATATATATAACATTTTTGAATAGCAATAATAAGATCATTTCCATCTTCAGGGTTTAAATAGTCAAAGAATTATATACATTTCGTTTTAATATTACTTTTAATATGCAGTTCACTTTAAAAAATTTTAATTAGAGGCCGGTTTCTCTCTTTGCGACAGGAAGCAAACTTTATGCTTAAGATCCTCTCAGGTTGCTTCGTTTGAGTGTATTATTGAAAAACCACTATTTAAGGACTTCATCTATATTTCCTCATGGCTAAAATTAATTTTTTCAACTGCGCAAAATCTTTGAAAGACTAGGAATTCGCTAAAAACCGTATCTATCTCTATGTATGTCTTGTATGCAAAACTCTCTACAATGTCAGTAAATAGTGAAAAAAAGAATTGTAAGTTATAGGCGAACGCCCATTCGAATATTAAAATTTTGTGTTATTAAATTGAAAGTTATTTATTATAATAACCAGCAACACTCTACCAAAAAAGTCAGCCTTCTTTTTAAATAATTTAAGTTCCATCATGTAATCGCAACTGGTACGTAACGACCCAGCGATACGCCAAAAAAACGATTGATCTTTTTATTGTATTAATTTCTTGGGCACATAAAACATTATCGAAAAAATAATAAATAAAATAAAAAACCACGCTTTTACAAATGGACTAAAAAGAAGAAAATTATATTTATAAGTTCCATAGAATTTGTTTTGATAACTTTAGATTTAAAAATTTTAGCAAAAGTCAATCTAAATTATTTATGAGATTGAAAACGTAAAACGTGGAGCGCGTGCAATACAAAGAATTAGATTTAATTGAAAATAGTCAAACTGCATAACTTAGACCTAAAATTTCTACAGCGCAAGTACAAAATTTGAGATCGATTTTAAGCAATCGTTATTCATATATCCACATACATACATATTTTAGCCTTCATATCCACTCAGGTCTATAAATAAGATTATTATAAACCTTCGGAAAATGAGCGCAGCCCGCCCACTTATTATTACATGTGTATAAATATTTTTTGATTTTGAAATAAAAACAAGTAAGAAAGTCAAAGTTCGGGCGGAGCCGAACATTAAATACCCGGCGCAAGTATTAAATATATGTTTTTTCACCCTTCCGAAACCTTCCGCTAGATGGTAAGCCGAGGTGTATCAATTTTGAGTAAATTAGCGTCCTTCAATTTCGAAATATTGAAGTTTCAAGCATTTCTTAAATTTACCGTTATATGAGAATCGGCCGTTATTTTAGTCCGATTTCAATAATTTTCAACGTTTTGCTTACACGTGGCAAGTACAATAACCATACCGAGTTTGGTACAAATTGGTAGAACGGTTACCGATATACTTATATGTGATCATAAGTGGGCGGTGCCACGCCCATTTTCCAAAATTTTACCATAAACGTATTTCTTGGTAAAGAATTGTTGCAAGCATCAATTTTGAATAAATTAGCTTCAATATTTAATGATTTATCGAAGATTTTGTATTTCCCTAAATTACCGTTATATGGGATGTGGGCGTGGTTATTGTCCGATTTTAAAAAGTTTCGGCGGTTTTTTATGCTGTACCAAGGCCAACAACTGTGCCAAGTTTGGAAGAAATTGGTGCAGCGGTTACCAAGATATACACATGTAACCATAAGTGGGCGTGGCTACGCCCATTTTCCAAAAATTTATAATATTCTTATTTTTCGTCTAAAAATTATTGTAAATATCAATTTTGAGTGAATTATCTTCAGTAGTTACTAAAATATCGCAGTTTTCGTATTTCTGGAAATTACCGTTATATGGGAAGTGGGCGTGGTTAAAGTCCGATTTCGCCCATTTTCAATACCAACCTACCTTGGATTAAGGGAAACCTACATACCAAATTTCGTTGAGATATCTCAATTTTTGCTCGAGTTATCGTGTACACGGACAGACGGACAGACGGACAGACGGACGGACAGACAGACATGGCTTAATCGATTTCTTTTTTCATCCTGATCATTTATGTATACATTTGTCTATATCTATCTCGATTCGTTTTGGCTGTTACAAACAACCGTTATGTGAACAAAATTAATATACCCTTGTGCACAAGTGCGCTCGGGTATAAAAAGCAGAGGTATATTTTTGTCGATATAAAACAATACTGCGAGTTCAGAGCATCAAAATTCGGACTGCACTTTTTTCACATGCATTTTTGAACCACCCTAATATACAAACTAGAGATGGGCACGGGACTAAATATTTAATCCCGACCCCGCTCATCCCGAAATTCGATTTTTAAGTCCCGAACCCGCCCATCGCAACATTTTTCAGAATTGTACCGCGGGTCCCGTGGGTCCCGATATCTACCTCTAAAGCAGGCTACACACGGACAACAAATTAAAACGAGCGGTTGAGATTTCATCGTATGTGGCGAGGTTTACAAACCGATCGAAGGTTCACAAAAATGTTCATGTCTTTCATATTAATTTTAAATAATAATGAAAGATCTGGCATCTTCCTATAATTTTTTTTTCTTTTTCTTCTCAAAAAAACATTAAAAGTGCATATTTCAAACATCGTTTTTAAGGAAGATTTTGTGAATTTGCGGGTGTTGCGGTTTTATTGGGAGTGTCGGGAAAGGATTTTGGTCCCGTCGCGCCCGCCATATTTTTACAGATCTTCCCGATACCGCCCATCCCGGTCAATTTTAAATCAGTACCGTGGGTCCTTTGGTGTATGACTGTGCAAACGAAGTGGCAACGGTGAAGCCTAACGGGGCGGATCATAACTCCTTTGCCAACCAGAAGTCAAGTTTTAATTGCGGATTAATAGCTCTGATCTAATATGTTTCGTGTACAATCCTGTAAAAATGCCAAACAGCAAAATTACTCTCTGAAGTGAGAGAAAATGGTGAGTAACAACAAAAAGTACGTGAACAAAAAAGCCTGTTTCCTGTAAAAAAGTCAAGCAGTATCGTTTGACACCTTTCATGATTTTACCAGAAGAAAAAGATCGGGTAAAATCTTGCAACTTCATTCTCTACATAACTCTCCAAAAATTGCTCTCATTTACAGGATTTTGGAGGAATTTGGAGTACGGGATCATTTTTCCTGTAACTTCCTGCAAGTTCGTGGAAAAACCTGTAAGTTCGTGGAGTACTGGAACAGAGCTAATGTGTCGGGATGAGGATCGAAAATGCCTGCATGTCGATCCAACTGTACACATGCTAGCCTCCTCCTGAACGTCGAATCAAAATCGACGAAATATTTCTTTCTGCGTCATCCGCAAAAGTGACTGCATAGGCTATGATGATTGACATATGTACATTTCGACGAAGGTAAATGATCGTTGTCCAATAGACAAAGAGACATTCACGTTAGCTATCTATCGAAGGCCATTGACGAATCGAAAAGCGACCCAGAATTCGAGAAAGTGCACGTAAAAGGTGGTTTTGTAAGGATGCAATGGTCAAATGAGTTTTTCCGAGAGCGGCTGGCCAACGGTAGTGGATGTGTCGGCCTGCAAATTACTTTGGAACTTCTTAGAATTAGATGCGGTTTCGTTCTTGACCGGATTTTCACTCCGGCGGCATTCCCAAAACTCTTTTCGAAATCTGTATGCTGTTCCAACAACAAAAACAAAGGGAGTGTTTTCTGATGTTGAGAGGATACCTGGCAATGCTATCTTTACTCTACCGACGACATGGGTTAGATGAAGCAAACGCAAGATGGATCTTCACGTTATCTGGAAGATAGCCTAAACTCTTCTGGTATTCACTACCCGCCCTTATGGTGTGTTGAATTCATATTAACGGAAATTCGAGATACGTTCGCGTCCAAGCATACGACCACGACATTTGTGCACTAGCGTGAGGAAGATCACGCTTAGTTTTCCTACAAGAGTAGATTGAAGAGATTCAAATACTCTCTTGAGGGGCGCGATAAATGCTTTTTATATTGGCGTCTGGCATTTGGAGAGTAACTTCAGATACTCTTCTGTATTACCTTTGCTATACTTATGATAGCGATCCGAATAATTTTCCAAGGGTGGAGCGGACAACAAATTACGGCCTCAAAATCCGGTCATACTTTTTCAAAAATAGTCCAGGAATATAGGCTGAACCTGTTCCTGTTTCCTGAAAAAGCCAGCCAGCGCAATGGTGAAAATCTTTCTCTGGTCGTCTTAGATACATTTCGTCGACGATTCACTGTGCATTTCTTGTTTGGAAGACCAATTTTATTGGAAAGCTTGACGAGGACAAGTGACTCCAACACCACCAGTTCTCCCTGTTATCTCGCCCATCTTTTGTACCCCTTTTCCAAGGCGCAAATATGTACATGTAATGGGCTAAAATAAATGCCTAAGTGCTTAGAAAACCTTGGGTCTGGCGGCCTACCACAAATCTAATCCAATCTAGCCCCACATTATGTTAGTTTAAATATAGATTTACCTTCGCGAGTCTAAAGTCAATTATTTAAGTGTTTACGATAAAAAAAAAAAACTTTTGACCTATGAGAATTGTGAATTGTTCATTTCATTGTCATATCATTAACACAAATGTTCATTTTTATGATATCTATCAATGCCAAGACTAGGCCGATCCAAATATTTATGAATATACATACATATGTATGTTATCATAAAAAATTATTAAAAAACGGTTAGCTAATCCAAATATTTATGAATATACGTTATCATAAAAAGTTATTAAGGAGCGGTTAGCTAATCCTAATATTTATGAATATATATGGTATCATAAAAAGTTATTAAAAAACGGTTAGCAATTGGTTTGCAATCGATCAGTTGATAATAATTTTTAATCAGCTTTAAAAGCGTAAACCAACCGTCGGTGCTATCTTCCGGATTGATAGTGGAGGTATGAGTGGCAGTTAGGAGTGCTTATAAAATTATACAACAATTTTTCAATTTCAATTGGCGACTTCCTGATCCCACACCAATTAGCACCATAAAAAAAATACATTCATATTGCAAATACATTTCTAATTATAAATATCTATGTATGTATGTAATACTATGTATATCGTCGGATTCCTCTATAACGAAATCCCTTATAACAAAAACTCATGTGTAACGAAATTTTTTGAAGACACTATGATTCTATTAGATTTTTATACATTTGGACTTCTCCACAATAAACTTCTCTCCTTTTCTAGTATGAAATTTGCTTCAATTCCAAAAAAAAAAGCACTAAATACTACTAGTCTAATGAACGCCATACAAGATACAATACAATTTCTTTAAATGCCTCACAGTGGTCGGAGAAGATATGTTTTACGCGAAAAATGAGAAGGACTGTTACGATTATAATAAAAATGCAGCAACGTAGTATTTTTGTTAAACTAAATCCGAATGTGCCATAAAATTTTCAGTTTGGCAGTTGACAGCTGTCAAATCAACTGTTAATGTCTCTAAACATAAGCAAATATTTT
This sequence comes from Rhagoletis zephyria, assembly GCF_001687245.7. NCBI lineage: Eukaryota > Metazoa > Arthropoda > Insecta > Diptera > Tephritidae > Rhagoletis > Rhagoletis zephyria. The sequence goes on from NW_016161225.1 coordinate 17,844, forward strand.
TGAAAATACTATTTATTAGGTTTTCAGGCACGTTAGTCACGAATTTTATGTAAAACTAAAAGTTTGACAGTCGACAGCTGTCAAATAAACTATTAATTTTTCTAAAAATAAGCAAATATTTTTTAAGATGCTACTGATAAAGGTTTTAGACGCGCTAGTCACGAAAGTTACCATTCCTAGCCGCAACAGGTCACTCTCGGTTTCTCGACAGGTATATTTGTATCTTTCCTTTGACCCAATTCTTTCATAAACTCAGGCTTAGTGTCCTCTGAATAGTGCTCACTAAACTTTGAGCATTCTTCTTTTGTATCATCGCCCGACTTCGTCAAGAAATCTGCTAGAAATCCAAAACAGAGAATTAGTGTTATGATGAGCCTTTAGTCACCGCGACAATCTGAACACAGCTTATGCAGTATAGATAAATAACAGGGCGAATTTATAAAGTTTCTTTTTATTCGTCAATAGGGCTACATTTGCTACGCATTATTCTGCTCAGGGCTGGCGTCGAGTCAAACCCAGGGCCGGATACCTACACCTGTTGTATATGCCATAGACGACTACACCACAACTGCACCTCAGTCAAGTGCAATGCTTGCGACGGGTGGAGTCACCTCAGAGTTTGCTCAGGACTACGGACCCATCGGCAGTGGACCACATCATTTGTGGCGCCCTTCTGCTCAAATGGAGCAGTCTTCACGGCTAACCCCAGTCACCTGAGCAGCTCAACATAAATATCTCAGCGCCATAACACAATAACACAATAGACCACATCACAACCACGACAGACCAAACAACAGACACAACCGCACCACCATAAACACGCCGCCGTCAACAACTCCTGGTTCCTCCTACAATCTGCAGGGTACGTCAGACCAAGATATTCCGTATCGTGACATCAGTCAATTGCAACACCTGCCTTGGCTGGTGCCACTTTAGGGCATGTTCAGGTCTGCGTACCACGCGAGATTCGACGAGGAACATCGAGGGCCCGTGTTGCGCTGCTCGGTCGCAGACCTCAACTGCGATGCCTCCTGCCACCACCACAGGGCGGCAACCACCTTAGCAGCGCACACAGCCAACTGCGACACGACCACACACATCCTTCACACCCCGCATCACCACACGTCTCCCGAACCACGTGAAGCTCCTTCAATTTAACTGTAACGGGCTTCAGAGCAAGATCGAGGAGATAACCGTCTTCATGGGAAGGCATGGCATATTGATAGCTGCGGTCCAAGAGACGAAGTTGCACAGCAATTCAACACTGTTGAATTGTGCCGGGTACAACGTGCACCGTCGAGATCGCGAGCGAGATAATGGTGGTGGCTTAGCGTTCATCACGCACCACACCGTGCAGTATCATCTTATTGAAGCAGACAAAGACCGCAGGGATACCGCCCTAGAATATCAGGGGATTGCTATCCAGTCAGGCGATGTTGAGCTCGAAATATTTAACGTGAGGTGAAAACCGTATGGTAGTATCACGATCTTTGGAATTCAAGCCTGTCAAACGATCATAGGGGAACAGATAGACGATTCGACATTCTGCACAATGAACGACGACGCGCCTACCAGGATTATGGGCAGCTGCTGCAGCTCGGCAGACATAACATTAGTCAGCGCTGGTCTGATAAACAGGTGGCGACCTATGCTGACTTTGGCATCAGACCATCTGCCCATAGTCATCTCGATCGATAAACCAACTGACCTTGCTTCCGCGGAACACCGGACCTATATCAACTTTTCTAAAGCTGATTTGAAAGGCTTCGCGGAATTTACTGAGAGCACCTTCACTGCGTTCCCCACACCAAACGGCGTCCACCTTGGTGAACGTAAGTTCCGCACTGCTGCTGCAGCTCGCTTCGTACCGGCAGAATGCACCACGGACCCCCGTCCAAACTTCCCTGCTGAAGCGACTGTTCTCGCCGATGAGCCTGACACCCTTCGTCAGCCCGATCCCGGAAATCCCTGTATCAGGGATCTCGACACGGAGATTCGGCAGCTTATGGACGTGCATAAGTGGAAAAAGTGGGAAGAGCACATGAATACTTGTAGCTTCACCTCTGGTGTGAGTAAGATTTGGTCAACCATGACGTCACTGTCCAGTCCGATGAAGCACGATGACAGGGTCGAAATTTCTTTCGGCGACCATGCTTCGCCGGACCTGGAGCGATGCGCGAGCTTTTTTAGCCGCAGGTCATACTGCATCCTCCGGCGGACAAAGCCAAGCGTCGAGTGACCAGAAGGCTACACAAACTACCAACAACTTGTACTTGTACCNTTCGCCGGACCTGGAGCGATGCGCGAGCTTTTTTAGCCGCAGGTCATACTGCATCCTCCGGCGGACAAAGCCAAGCGTCGAGTGACCAGAAGGCTACACAAACTACCAACAACTTGTACCACCTTTCTTTCAGTAGCGGTGAAGTTCAGGTAGCCATCGGGAAGGCGAAAGCCTACAAATCCGTAGGTCCCGGCGGAATATGCATCTTGATGCTGGAAAATTTGGATCCTGCGGGAGTCGCGTACCTAACGGAGGCCCTCAATATGTCGATGGCTACTCTCATCATCCCTGACATCTGAAAGGTGGGGAGAGTGGTCCCACTGCTCAAACTGGGGAAGCCAACAAAGGAGAATCTTATCGGCCGATAACACTCCTTTCCCGGTAGCGAAGACACTAGAGGCCTTGCTGCTTCCCGTATTTCATGAACCACCTGACCCCAGTGAAGCATCAGCATGGTTTCCGTAAAGTGCACAGTACAACAACAGCACTTAACGCCATAAACACTGAGATAACAGCCTTAACCGCATTCGTCCCTGTGAGAGAACTATTTTGGTAGCGTTGGACCTGTCAAAGGCGTTTGACACCGTCAGCCGCTCCACGCTTCTAGAAGATATAGAGGCTTTCTCTCTCCCACAGAGGCTCAAACGGTGGTCGGCGAATTATCTGAGTGGTCTACACTCGTCGGTAATGTTTAGAGACAAATCGGGCAAAATAAGAAAAATAAAACAGGGGGTTCTACAGGGTGGTGTCCTTTCCCCACTACTGTTTAACTTTTACATTTCAAAGCGCCCTCAACCACCAGAGGGAGTCTCGATTGTCTCCTACGCCGACGATTGCTTGATCATGGCGACTGAAAATGGAATTGATGACTTGTATTCGAAAGTAAACGGGTATCTCTCAGAGCTTTCTCGCTTCTTCACTGCAAGGAGCCTAACCCTCTCCCCTACAGAATCCTCTGCGACCTTCTTCACCATCTGGCCGAAGCAGCTCAGGCTACCGCTGGGAATTCACGTCGATGATACACCAATTCCGATAGTGAATAACCCAAAAATACTCGGAGTAACCTTCGATAGTCTGCCCTCTTTTTCTGCGCACGCAACCGCCGTTTTCAACAAAAGTAAAGAGCCGCAAGAAGGTCCTCAAGTCGCTAGCCGGCAGTACTTGGGGCATTGACAAAGAAACGTTGCTGGCAACATACATGGCAGTAGGCCGGACTGTTTTAAATTTCGCAGCACCAGTGTGGTCACCGGGGACTAGTAGGACGCAGTGGATGAAGCTGCAGACGACGTAAAACACCGCACTACGGACAGCGACTGGATGCCATCTGATGTCGCTAGAACACCACCTGCACGACGAGGCGAAATTGCTCCCGATTAAGGAGCACAACACAATGCTCTGCAAGCAGTTTCTTGTTAGAAGCCATAGACGTGGTCACCCAAACAGGCAACGGCTTGCAGAATAGCCCTCGCCCAGGCACGTCAGGAGGCATCTCTACGAACTGACGGACGAAGTCCAGAGGTTCACTAAACAACCTCTGGACCCGTCTGGTTGTTGACAGGCCCTGAACGGCATTCACAGGGAGTCAGTCTCGAGTTATGTAGACTACAGACCTGTGAATGCCGTTCTAGGCGCACAACCACCANGAACTGACGGACGAAGTCCAGAGGTTCACTAAACAACCTCTGGACCCGTCTGGTTGTTGACAGGCCCTGAACGGCATTCACAGGGAGTCAGTCTCGAGTTATGTAGACTACAGACCTGTGAATGCCGTTCTAGGCGCACAACCACCAGACATTGACGAGACGGAGCTTCATCTGCCTCGGGAGACTAGAACCACAATAGCCCAACTTCGCTCTGGCTACTGCAACAGGTTAAACTCATACCTGAGCAGACTAAACGCAGATATACCAAATGAGTGTCCGGCATGCGGAGAGACACCCCATGTCTCCCAACAGCTCTTCGTATTCCCGGAAAACCCGACAAGCCTAACGCCTTTGTCCCTGTGGACCGACCCTATTGAGGATGTACGCTTCTTACGGCTACCGTTAGTGGAACTTGACGACGACTGAAATATTAATCCGGGGTTTTTGTAGTCGCTACAACAACAACAACAACAACAAAAGACATGTAAACTTTAGGACGAATTGAGATTTGACAAAACACCCGCAGTACAAAATACATGTGGCTGTTGGCTAGCACCTTGTATAATTATCCTTGGTAAATAAATCTCAACTTGGAATTTCCCCTTTCCGCTCATCCCAACGTCTTCTACATATCCGTCATCGTGATCTTCTTTACACACGCTTATTTTCATCACTATATTGAGCATCAGTTTTCTTATTTGCCTTCGTCTCTTATTTAATCGTCAAATAATTCTCGCTGTGAAGGCAAAAACTCTAAAGCCAGTTTCAAAAGATCGATTGCTCAGTAGCCTTAAAGAACGGCTTCCATTATCTAGGTCTTCCCGAGCACCTTCCCAATCTCTGAACCTTGGTTTTTCGTTTTCTCAGTACGTTTTTTTTAACAGATTGCCACATGCGATAAGAAATACAGTTTAACCCTTTCGCGGACACGCGTTATTTTGGAAAACGTTCGTAGAACGGCACCAGTGATATTTGGAGTTCTAGACTAGATATATAAATTTTCGCTACAACTAGAAAAAATAACACAGCGTTATAAAAAAGCAGAAAGCAAACACATTTTTTTTCTTTTTTAATTTTTTTCATTTTGGTGAGGTTTTTGCGCACTATTTTATAAAAAAAACCATAATAGTCCTAATTGTATTGTAAAACCAAATTTAATAACGAGTAAAACGAGTATTTAATTTGAAGAATCGGATAAGAGTTTACTGAGTGATTAAACTTTTTATGGAAATAAAATTTTAGCAAACATTTTTGCAAAATTTTTATTTCTGGCTATACAACTAAAAAATGTTTAGCTTGACCGCTTTTTTTCTTAATTCATCACTGAACTGGCCTAGATAATGTGGGAAGAAGTCTAAATTCTGAAGGAATGAAGCAAATGAATTTTTATGGACATGTTACAACCCATTTCACCGTAACCATTCAAAAATTCGTTAAGAACCGTGGCATAGTCGTCGCTTCTGTGGTTTCCATAGAAATTATTGCACAGCGCACGTTTTCTACAGAGTTTAGCTTGTTCAAAAAGCTCAGGTCGCTCGTAACGTTTACGAATTCAGGACATTCAGCTTTAACAAATGGGACGTTTTACATCCATTTGCTTACTTTGAACTGTTTTTTTAATAATAGGTACAAAACTAACGAAAGGTAAAAAAAGACTTAAAAAAATACAATATACAAGACATGTTATTCAGCCTCATTGCGAGAGTCGTTTCGAATGCAAATCGTTTTTCGAGTCGAATCGTATCGAAAATTTCATGTCATTGCCAGGGTTGCCACTTTGGTAAGTTATTACCAAAATTGGTAGAAAAAATTTGGATTAGTGAAAAGGTAAATTTTTTCACATTTATGTAGATTTTTGTTGGAAAAAAAATAAGTCCTTTCGTTCCCGTTATCTTTATATTATAAATTTCTATCCAAAGTTGCTTTAATTTTTAACGCTTTAATGCACAAATACATACATATAAATGTATATCGATAAAAGGCGAACATGTCGTGCTCCATTCAAAAGTCATTTGACTGAAATCCTGGGGAGCTTTTGATTGCCTACAGTGACGAGCAAAACTCTAACATGGTGTAACACTTTTTATTTCAGCCACCGCTATCTTTCCAACTTCTAACGGCTTTCATACTTTTGTTGTATATTCTTATTGGTACACCCCTACTCCCTCTCTCATAAAGATTTGAAGTCAATCCAACAACAATAATAAAACCAGCAGGCAAAAATGTAAATTAATGCCAATGTTACAGTTTTTTACTCACTCTCAGTTTTGCATTTTACAGTTATTTTTTACTTAGTTGGAAGTCAGATGACATTTTTCTGTATTGTAATTTATTCAAGAAGTGATTGCCAGTAAATAGTATGCCAGTAAAATTATGGAGTTCGCCACGTGAAAATGTTAAGACTGAGAAAAAATATAGCCTAAAATGTTATTAAGGACAAGGAAGTCTGCCAAAAAAATATTACGGTCCGATATCTTGTGAACTTAGTAGCAAGTAGCGCTGCAGCCACTGTTACAACTAGTAATAGTAATAAGTCGTTTACTTATTTCAGCACGGCAGTAGAAAATGCCAATGTTGTCGAGTCGTACAATTTAGCCAAACTTATGACTTACGCAATGAGGCTGATTGTCAATTTTTCGAATTCTAATTTATATTCCAACCTCCCCTAAACGAATTATCTGGGTGCCTGCAATACAAAAATTCTACTACCTACTCTCATTAGAACTACAAAATAATAAAACAGGCGTGTAATACATATTTTCAACCGTTAAAGCTGAGTACAAAGGCAACTTTATTCGTTTTCTTTTTTTTTTCTTTAGAGCTTTTCAAGCAGAAAAGGCATTAATGGTAATTTTACATCTAGTTTTTATATATTTTTTGTATAAAAATCTAGACGGCGAGTAAATTGTAAGTACTGTCACGGTATAAATATATAAGTAGATTCCGAAATAATCAAACTAAAATAAAAAATATGCTAAATTAAAGATATAGCTAAAATCATACATTTAATATACGAATGTATGTAGGTATATGAAGGTATTTTTTTATCTATTAAATTGCATAATTATTTCTTAACTAAGCTAACAATGCCATTTTATACGGGTTCCATTTTATGGACTCTAGGAATAGGAATATATTTAGGGCATTGTCTGAGTAACGGTGCAAGTGATTTTGAGTGTGAACGCGTTTCCTTCTTAATTATTTCGTGTACATAATTGTATCAAATAAATGCATAAAAACGTTTGAACGCTTTCGTACAAACAACAATATAACATTTTAAGAAGCAACCGAGTTAAAAAAATAACTGAGGAGTAAATTTAATTTGTGCGATTTGTAATGCTTTTTATGCTCTGCTGCTGCATTTTATTAATTTAGGATTGATGTCACTGCGTCAGTACGAAAGAGCAGAAGGTGAACGGGACTCGACAGTAAAATCCTTGTACACGGAGAACACAGATATCTGTAAGAAAACATAAAACAAGTATACGGTTAAAATAATTAAAATTCAAAGATTCTTATAAATTTAATTAGGCTATGGTAACCACTTAGCAGGGGCTCTTTTAATAAAAAGTTGAGTTTATGGACAGTAATTGGATGGAAAAGCTTTTAACCGGCAAATTAATCAACAGAAAGATGCGGTAGTTTGTGGCAGAGACGATAAAATTGCTTATAAAAGCGCAGCTCTTGTAAATATGAAGGCAAATAAATAAATGAAAACCTATTTAGGACTGTATTTGAAACTTGGTAAGCTGGATTACATATTGATAAATAAGATCAATTCCATAAAGTTTTTAAGATTGATCACTATCATCTATCAGATTAAAAGTCACAAAATTGACAATATTTACTGTTGTTCGTCTATATGCGTGTTGAGCGCTTAAATGTAAGAATTTTAAGTTTTAAGCTGTCAATTTAATTGATCCCTCTTCCATATAACGTTTCATAGTCTAACTGAGGAAACCGACGATGGTTTTACGGTTCTACGTAACCGGAACGATCCAGATTGATATCTGACCAAGGACCCTCAGCTCAGCATCATTCCCAAAAATATCTTTAGGGAATTCGTATTTGGTTGCAACAAAAACGATGGTTCAAACTATTCAATCGAAAGCAGTTAAATTCTGATATGTAAAACTGTTCCAATATAACAAAAATTGTCTAATCAGTACTTTCCATTTCCACATTACTTTGCTATGTTAATGCTTCTATTGAGATTAAATGGACGGATATGTGTATTTGAAGTCGTCTTTGATTTGCAGATGCTTTTCGATGTTGGTAGGCAATCATTAAGGTAAAAAGTAATAATTTACACAGAAAAATTAGCAATACCCATGTATACGTATATCGTCGTTTAAAGTACAAAACCACGTATCGTCATTCTGCAAAACCGCGTAACTGACATTGGCTGCCAAAAATTGGATTTGCTCACACAAACTCTTGGCTCAATCCTTAAACCATTCGTCCTGAAATACTAGCCAGATATGCGATTGCTTTATAAAAAAGAGAACCATTTTGAAATGTGAGTGTTTTTACACTCTAGAAAATGATTTCTACAACTTCACATACGCAGTTTTGCATTTTTTTGATACGCGGGTTTGCACTTTAAACGACGATATGTAAGTGGCAAGTTATTTCATTTTAAAGCAATGAAGATTATCAATAGCAAGCCGCTTCAACAACATCAATAACTTCTGACCTTCGCAGTTATCATGTTAGTATGTACCAAGGTATGATACGAATTATGTATGTATATAACGGCAACTCAACAGAGAATTTTTCCAAGTTTTTCGTTAGTTGATATGCATATCGATACCAACGCCTCAAATAATTATAGATGTAAGCTAGTCTATCAGTTTTTTTATATTATTAGTGGGCTGGTACTGGAAATGCATGCGTTTGCAGAACATAAAAAAAATTCACCTTGTCTTTAAGTTGTTGGCAGAGTTTCAGACCGGCGCAGAGTACGGGCATTACGTCGTTCAGCCATTGCACGGTCGCCTCAGCCTGGTATGAGTCAAAACGCATTGTCCCCTGCACAGTGATGAGTTGATATACAGCCATAATTAGCTTTTGACTTTGCAGATAAAAGCTGACGGCTAAGTCTTCGGACAAATTGGGGGCCAGTGATTTCTAAAAAAAAAGATTTTAAATAAAGTCTTATAAGCTGTATCAACTAACCATATTGCGACTTTTAATCAAATCAGCTATTGGTTTCTTTTTCGGTATAACCAAACTTGTTCGTGCGCGTTGAAGCGCCTCTAGTATGTTCCCAACAACATTCATTACTTCGTCAGACGTTCTACAAAATAGCATACAGGAATTAATTCAGAAATAATTGTAGCAACTTCTCGCTCATTCACTTAAAATGATAGGTGGCATCTACATCATCGATGTGATTAATTGCCTGTTGGAGGTGGTTTGCTGCATCCTGTACCTGCTGCAGCTTCCATGGTGAGTCTTGGTTAATGCACGTTTTCTGTTGGTGATGTGGTGGGCGTGCCAGCTTAAAGCTTATGTCCTACAAAACATGCATTCAATGATACCTATGAAAGTACACAATTTTCTACATTTTTCTTATTTACCGCATGTGTGATGCTATCTCCAGTTAACGTGACAATAGCACGAAGTTTTTCCTGTGCCACAGTCATAATATACTTTTCAGTCTTTTTACCCTCATTGGCATACAGTGGAACGGGGAAGAGATGAGCACACTCCACTAATATTTTCCTCAATTGTTTTAATATCGAATGCACCTCTTCGCGCAGAACCCACTCGAACTCCACCTGCTACAAATGCAAAAAAAAAACAAATTAATACAACATAATAAATGCAACTTGATGAATTTTTTGATATTTTCTATAAGTTCATTAAAGTATTTCCCGTGCAATATAATTACCAAATTCCTGGCTTCCTCCTTCTCAGCGTCCATCTTTTGACGTTGCCAGTTGCTTTTGGCATTGTTTTTGTAGTGGCTATCAGCTGGCAGCAAACAGTCAGGTAATGTCGGTAGATGACGCTGTGGCTTTCGTTTCGTGTAGCCATTTCGAGTGAAATACCAACTGCTACGAAATTTAAAAATTAATTTCAAGAAAAATCAAAAATAATATTGATTAATTAAATTAAAAATCCGAAATAATTAAACAGAATTAAAAAGCGGAAATAATTGTAGAAACGAGTTGCACATATCTTTTTGATGAGTTTTTTTTATTTTATTAATTATTTATGATTACTTCCAAATATTTTTTAACGGCTAATAACAGGGACGTTATTCATTATGACTAAAATAGTGATTTTTTTAATTTTTAATTTTTCGCTAAGAAATAATAATAAATATTATATTTTTTCGCTCAACTGAATTAATTATTATTTGATTTTTATTTTTTCGGGCAGAAATAATGATTTTTTGTTATTTATATTTTTTCGCTCCGAGATAATCATTATTATTTAGCCTTATTCCACAACACCCTGAGTAAAAATCCGTAAGTACAGAGTTTCCGTCAGCCCCAGATTTTGAGAAAAACGATGTCAGAGTGTCAAAAAATTACGTTTTTTGCAATATTTGCGAATCCCTAGCAAAGAAACAAAATGTGACACAACCGTCTTCGGCTTAAATTAAAGCCAGAACTCTCGACCACCATTCCTTATAATACCATCCCTGTACCTTGAAAAGATAGNGTGTCAAAAAATTACGTTTTTTGCAATATTTGCGAATCCCTAGCAAAGAAGCAAAATGTGACACAACCGTCTTCGGCTTAAATTAAAGCCAGAACTCTCGACCACCATTCCTTATAATACCATCCCTGTACCTTGAAAAGATAATACCCAATAATCATTTATTAAACAATAAAAAATACTGGAAAATTGTGCTACTGAAAACAAAATATTTTTTCCAAAACCTGTTTTTCCTGTTCAAGTTGCAGGGCTGGTCATCGAAAGTTCCATCCTTAATTAAAGCCTAAGTGGAAGGTTTTATATCTTTTTGTTTTATTAAATGACTGTAAGTGACCATCAGATCAAGGTGCAGGAATGGTATTTTCAGGGATAGTAGTCGAGAGTTCTGACTTTAATCTAAGCCTAATGGAAGGTTGTCTTACCATTGGTTTCTTTTCTAGACCCTCTCATATATTGCAAAAATCGGGTTTTTTTTGACAATTTGACCTCATTTTTCTCAAAATCTGGAAATCAGATAGAAACTTTGTGCTGACGGATTCTTAATCAGCACAAAAAATCTACCAAAAACGGCTTTAACATTTGCCACGCCAAAAAAAATTTCCAGTTTTGTTGGCTCTGTTATTTATAAAATTTAAAAGGTCATACAGACGCACCCAACTGAAATTTTGACTTGCAATTATTTAATGATTTTTATTTTTTTCGCCGAGTTTTATTTTTTCGCTCAACGGAAATAATTATTATTTGATTTTATTTTTTTCGATCACAAATAATGATTATTTTTTCCTCATTTTTTCGGTCAGAGATAATAATTATTATTGAATTTTATTTTTCCAATTAAATAAAATAAAAAAAATTATTATTATTAAGTTTTTTTCGCTCATCGGCAATAATTATTTTTTATTTTTATTTTTTCGCTCAGAGATAATAATTATTATAGAGTTTTATTTTTTCACTTAAATAGAATGACTATTCATAAAATTCAAATGGCCATACAGACGTAAGCAACTGAAGTTTTGACCAGAAAATTTTGGGACGTATTCCTTTTATTAGGGTGTCGCTGCCTCTGAAAAGAATACGCCAAAAATCAGGCTGATGTAGCTTTTGAGTTTTTTGAGTGATCATTATTCTTAATTAAAAACTAAAAAATGTAATAATTATTATCGTTGATCGAAAAAATAAAAATCAAGTGATAATAATTCCCTTTGAGCGAAAAAATAAGACTTTGACATTAATTATTATTTTTAATCTTTATTTGTTTTACTCGAAAAATTAAAATCATTGTAAATTACAGTAGGACGCACGAACACATATACGTGAGTATAGTTAAAATTGTTTTACGTCGATTACAACTAGTTTATTTTTTTGGTTAAAATATAAAAAATTATGATTATTTTCCATCCCCGCCTGCAAACTTTGGGACTTACCCCTCTTATTAGGGTGTAGCTATTTCTAAAAAGAATACATCGGAAATCAAGCTGGTATAGCTTATGAGTTTTTTAATCATCATTATTCTTAAGTGAAAAGATAAAACTCAATTTTCCAGCGGAGTACGAGGGCAAAAGGTTCAGATGGGAGTATTTGCTCTACGCAGATGATCTGAAGATTTTTCGAAAAATAGCCGGTGAACAGGACGTTATTGAACTTCAGCAGGATATACGCGAATTTGAGAGCTGATGTGTATTAAAAAAGCTCTCTCTAAATATTAATAAATGTGCAGTCATATACGTGCTGAACGGCCAGACTGTACAAACTTTTAAGACAATAAGAGACCTTGGTGTGATTGTAGATGACAAGCTGAGTTTTCTTTATAAAACTGTTAATAGCATGATCGATTCTTCGGAAATCCTCAGTTGCTTTGGCTTTTGATGAACCTACAATACCGATTGGCGTATATTTATACATGTTAAATGAATATTCTAAAATAATAATTATATTTAAGCGAAAAAATAAAAATCATAAAAGAATCATTATTTTTTGATCGAAAAAATAAAAATCAAGTAAAAATCATTTCAATCTTTGAGTGAAAAAATAAATTTCAAATATTAATTATTATTTTTAGTCTTTATTGGTTAAACTCGAAAAATAAAAATCATTGAAAATTTTAGTACAACGTACGAACCCAAATACGTGAGTAGAGTTAAAATTGCTTTACGACAATTACAGCTGGTTGATTTTTTTGACGACTGTTTAAAAAATATTGATTATTTTCCGTACCTGGTAACTAATCATGATTGTTTCTTATTATAATTAACTAGCAGAGCACCCGACGTCGTTCGGGGTAAACAAACGAAAATATAAAACAGTAGTCAAATATTCAGTTCAGCATAAATTAAAGGAGACAAACTATTTTTTTTTTCTAAGGCATCCCTATGAACCATACGTTTAGCTTTATCGTGCTCCAACTACTATATATTTGTCATAATTTTCTGTACTACAAATCTTGTTTCATTATTAAAATTAGGTGGATGAAGGCAACGATAGAATCTTCAAATTAAAATAAGTCTGCTACGGTACATTCCGTTTAGCTGTCCAATCGCTTAGCTGTTTTAGTAAAGCTGCACTTTTCCGGTAGAATGTTTATTTCGGAAAAAGTTTTATTCATAACGGATGAACATTTTTCGTTTAACAGCATCACGGGATCAAAAGAAAACGATTTAATTTCAAAATGGTTTAAAGACTGTAAGGTTAAAAAAAAACACACTTTTAAATATCCAAGTGATATAATAGACGAATACATATTTATCCCCCTTTTACAAACTCATTTTTATATACTTTACTCTAAACACCTCCAATATGTATATACATATGTCTACATACCAAATCGAAGTTCATGTGACTATGTGACTTAGGTAATATCGTTGTTATATTCGTATAACTTAATATGCACAAAGCAAATCCTTCGCCAATTTTTTTCTCAACTTTGACAAATTCTTGATTCTCAAGTGCGTGTACAAAATTTTTCTCCAACATTTGATTAAACGTTGAATAAAGTTTTAATTCAAATTAAGGTATATCCAGCTTTTCTCAAGTGGGCAACTCAAATTCCTTTTTTTTCAAAAATTTGCTTTTTTTTGAGAATGGGTTTTGGTACGCTTGACCTCCAACCCAAAGGTTTATTGGGAAGGTACGTTTTGTATATCTAATAATCAGGGAAATATAATACATGCATATTTAATCGTCAAGATAAGAACTCTACACTTATGCTTTAATTACTGATTATGCTATGTTAAATTTCCTAATTCGGGCCCAGAATAATCAGTCCACTTATGAATAGCCAAGTGCGCATATTGTCATAATCACTTAAGATGTATTATCGCCTTTGCCTGACTCATCGTATATCGACTTGACTTTTTCCAAAATAGCAAGGTTACGAACACGAGTTCGAGTAGAGCGGATGTAAAAAATATGTAGGTACATATCGTCGTTTAAAGTGCAAAACCGCGTATCAGCAAAATGCAGAACCGCGTATGTGAAGTTTTAGAAATCATTTTCTATAGTGTAAAAACACCCATATTTCAAAATGGTTCTCTTTTTTATAAAGAAATCGCACTTCTGGCTAGTATATTTCAGGACGAATGGATAAGGATTGAGCCAAGAGCTTGTGTGAGCAAATCCAACTTTTGGCTGCCAATGTCAGTTACGCGGTTTTGCAGAATGACGATACGCGGTTTTGTACTTTAAACGACGATATGTGTATGTTGGTATAGAAGAAATCCAAGTGATATCTACTCACTTTTTGGACATCGGATATACATATACAGCAGTTCTATGTAAAATCCTGCGGGTAGAATTTTTGTGGAATATTCAACCCTCTAACTTCTAAATATGTATATATGGGTTTTTTTTTTATCCCCCCCGTGCGGAAATGTCTAAAAAGTCCTCATTAGGCAGGGATGCAGTGGTTAGAGTGTACCACAACAGTATTTGTCGTAAAACCTACTGCACATTAGTATCTGAATACAACAAAGCCCAAAACTGAATGAATGTTTGTAAGTTTTGAAAATATGTTTTTTTTTTTGAAACTTCACTATACCAAGTCACCTAACGAGAGAAAGCTCTAGATGTGATATTTACACTCACGGGCAGAAAAAAAGCACACACGTTTCGTTGAAAGGCTAAATCCGATATCATAAAGTACAAATTTATATTTATTCGAAAAAATATGAAAATGGCGTTGGATACAAAAGCCCAACAACACCGCCGATGAAGCATTCAAGTAAAGGGATTTTATTTCCCAACTTTGGTAAGAAAATCCGCTTTTTTAGAAGTTTGATTGGTAATAGCAAAAATATGGTTTATTATGCTTTAAACACAATCTGTTTGAAAGATGACAATTTTTGGTCAACAATATCTTAGGCTCGCCCAAGTCCATCAAAGTTCAAGTGCTAAAAAATTGTTTACTTAGCTTTCGAAGATGCTTGCAATTTTATTTAAAAAAAAATATTAATTAATGTATTTATTAATTTTTATTTTTTGAGCACATTGAACTTTTATGGACTTGGGCGAGCCTAAAATATTGACCAAAAATTTTCATCTTTAACACACATTGTTTTTAGAGCATAATGAACCAGTTTTTTGCTATTACCAATCAAAATTCTGTAAAAGCAGATTTTCGGCCCACGCTAATGTATACCGTCCGAGACATTTTTTCATTAGACAAAAAAGATTCTTTGAGTCCTAAATACAAAACTGATTTTTTTTAAGAATTTTATCACAAACTAGATAATTTTTTTCTATTTCTCCAATTGTGGTTTCAGTTTTGTAACTATCCCCACCTATTTCAGATTCTTAATCAACCGCACTAAGAAATCGCAAATTTCAGTTTTCATGTTCACCATATTGTATAACCCGTTTTGAAGTTTTAAAAACTTAATTTAGTTTTGTTATTAGCGACTCAAGAAACCTTGGGACATCAAATTTCATAAAAATTTTAAAATTTCTTAAAAATCCATCCGGCACATTTTTTCCGTCATTATGATTATGATTGAAAACCAATTTTAGTTTTGTAATCAGCGACTCAAAGAAAAATCTGGAAATTTTTTAAAAATCCATCCGTCATTTTGAATTCGTAAAACTAACTTCAGATTCTTAATCAGCAACTCCAAAACCCGTAGATACGAGCTTTAATAATGTTAAAAATCATAAGGTCTTTTGACCGATTTAGCCTAGGGGTTGTTAAGGCTAGTTTTTCGCCATAGAAACTGTCAATGGGGTTGTTCACGCTTGTCTGGTTATCAGGTTATCTGGTTATGTGGTTATATTTTTATTCAGTTAAAAACAATAAAATACACTACAGAATAATAATTTTTAACCAGATAACCTCATAACCAGGCAAGTGTGAACAACCACAATGACTTGATCTAGAAAATCGGCAAAATACGGTTACTCTGCTTCTCTACTTTCCGAAAATACATATTTTTTCATGGAAGCAGAAAAGTTTAAATTTGTTGGGTGATGATATATTCATTATTCCTATACAACCAAATGTTGATGCACCCATTATGTCTTCCACAAATCGTTCCTTCAGATTAGAGGAGCAGAACAAGTCGACCCGATTAAAATCAGTGATTTGTTCTAATACAGTGTATGCAATGTATGCATGTATGTATATTAGACTGTCCCAAAAAACTCATTTTATTTATATTGTCTTAAAAACTATCCGAATACAATTTTATGCAATTCGGACAACGCGAACCCGTGCCGACTTGCAGTCAAAGTTATCAGAATAAACTGGTTCTCAATCTCTGGTTAACACTAGCTGCAGGCTAAACATCGTTATCGACGTGATCGACTCCTTAACATATAAGGACCGGATAACGATGTTTAACCTGTAGTTAGTCTTAACCAGACTTTGAGAATTTGGCCCTAGGGATATTTTTAAATTTGTTTAATTAATACTGCCACATTTATTCCTTAATCAACCCGAGAGGACATGTCAAACACTAAAACAATTTATGTTGTTTACTTAATATTATGAAAGGCGTTTTTTTAAAGGAGGAAAGGAATTTGTTAGAAAAGTTTAATATAAAAATTTAATGTTCATCAAACGCTCTTATCTTACAGGATTTGCAGAAATTATTCGATCAGAAAACATATCGTTTTGCAGCCTTGTAATACACCTTTTCAAAGCCACTGTGCCACTTTTTCCATTGATTAATTTTTTCGATGTCCTCGGGAGAAATCCTGCTGTCCTATTAAAAATTTAAAGATGCAGATTTACTTAAAATACATTCAAATATGGTATTTGGTAGCCATAATTCAAGTTATTAACTAAATCTTCAACTAAAAGTCGGCACGGTCATAAAACATCATATATATGCTATCTGGGCTAAAAGGCACAAATATAGAGGGCATGCATATCAAAATTTGCTAACAAACTTTTTTTCATATATTCTTGGGTCAGTCTATATATATATATATATGTATGTCTATATATATATATATATATATGTAGAACGGCTAAGAGCAAAATCTCAATCGACTGACTATTAGTCAAATCAATCACAGCCATCAATTACTTAGATACGTACCTACAATTTTAATTATCGTATTGCCGAAATAAAATTTTAATAACTTTCATATCAATCAATGTTGTATATACATTAGGGTGGTCCAAAAATACACGTGGAAAAGTAAAGTCGGAATTTTTATGCTCTCACCCCCTAGGATTGTTCTATACCGAAAAAAATTTATTTGTCTGCAGCAGATTCCCAATAATAATACTCAAGTTTTTATTTAACCATTTTTTCATCGCAACTTTAATTTACAGGCCGCCAAAAACCCACAAAAACCCCGAAAAATTCAATGGGAGGACCAATAAAAAATCGTTAGTATTAAAAAATGGTTAAATAAACAATTGGGTCTTATTACTGAAAGTCTCCTGAAGAGAACCAGAGTTTTCCGATCGAAAAATATTGGTTTTCAAGAATTCTATACCATTTCTACGAAAAGTTGTTTTTCCCCATATAAAAATGCATGGAAAACTTTGAGCGCTTTAAGCGACCTCTAAATATTTTTTGATTTCAAAATAAAAAATAGGGGTATACTTTTTTCCGATATAGAACAATCCTAGGGGGTGAGAGCATTAAAATTCCGAGTTTACTGTTTTTGGACCACCCTAATGTACATACATAAGTACGTAGATAAGTATGTGCAAATGATACATACACTTCTATATACATATGTATGTACATACGTACGTACATATGTATGTATGAATATTTTTAACAAAAAGGTTTTAATAGCGCTTTTTTGGTTTAAGACAAATTGCAAGTTTTTAATACTTTTATTAAGATGGTTTATGCTTCATTCCGTTTCTCTGGCAGAATATACGCAGAAAGCTTAGATCACCACACAAAATCGTATTAGAATAAATAACAACTTAAAAAGGCAAAGTTCAGGCGAAACTGAAGTGTGGGTTTTATCCTATCAATTCCCACAGCAAACCTCCGAGTGCATTTCTGCCATGAAAAACAGTTTCTCATCAAAACTCAATCGCCGTTCGGAGTCAGCGTAAAACTATAGGTCCCTACCGTTTGTGCGACAACATCAAGTCGCACGCCCCAAATCGGAGGAGAAGCTCGGCCAAATACTACCATAACATAGGTGTAATAGCGTGGGCCGAAAATCCCCTTTTTTAGAATTTTGATTGGCAATAGCATCATCATTATGCTCTAAAAAATATCTTTGTGAAGTGTTAAAATTTTTGGTCAATATCCTAGGCTCGCCCAAGTCCATCAAAGTTCAAGTACTAAAAACATTTTTTTCTTAGCTAACTTCGGTTCTCTACAAAAAAGGTCCATATACCAAATTCTGTGGGACTAATACTTTAGAAGATTTGTACAGTTTTAGTAAAAAAATTTGTTAATTAATTTGTTTATTAATTTTTATTTTTTGAGCACATTGAACTTTGATGGACTTGGGCGAGCCTAGGATGTTGAGCAAAAAATTCCAAATTCCACACAGTTATTTTTTAAAGCATAATGAACCATATTTTTGCTAATACCAATCAAAATTCTAAATAAGCGGATTTTCGGACCACGCTAATGTGTAAGTGCCAATCTGTTATTATATATTATTATTATTATTGTGTGCTATATCCCTTGCCTGTTGGCAGCTTGCTGTTGTTGTTCACACTTACCTGGTTATCAGGGTATATTTTATTGTTGTAAACTGAATAAAAAATATAACCATATAACCGGATAACCAGGCAAGCGTGAACAATCTCACTGGAATGGTCTGGGACTGTTGTAATCCTAATCGCTTCGCCCACAAATTTGAAGGGCCCTCCACTTCCTAGGCCTATAGATCCCTGCCTGGGACTTCCACTATATACCCAATGAAGTCTAATTCGAATTGAGGTGTCACCACAGTAATACACTCTCCAGCTGGATAATTTTCGCAGTCTTGTAGCAGCACTGAGCGAGCTCTGCATTTCCAGATGTCTATGATGTTGCATATATATTTAGTAGCAGGCTCATTGCTACTGGCCATAGTAGAGCCGTTCTTTGCACCTTTTGTAGTGGGAGGCTGGTTGATTTCTTAGTTAAAATAGACCACTACATTGTATAGGCCTGACGACAATAGTATTGAAAACATGTTTAAATATGTGCAGTATCCAGTTTCTTATCCAGCATAAGTCCAAAACTTATAATTTCTAGTATTTATACACATACATATGTATATGGTGCTAGATCCGCTTTGATCGGGCTTTCTTCAAGACCATTATCACTGGACCGCTTCTTTCACCCACCTTGTTTTTCCTCATAACTTCGCACAGCGTTTGTGTGAATTTTTCACTTACCACTATTGCCAACAAACCTTAATTTGGTCGCTTACTTTCGTCAAGGTAAGATTGGTTTCTAGTTCTCAGCAAAGAGGAAAGCAGAAAATTTTCAGAAAAACAAATTCCAGTCAAGTTATCAAAAAAACAGAAGACGATTTTTTTACACCCCTACCTCTTGACATATGTAACTACCTACTCGCTGTTATCTCATGGCAATGTAGCCGATCTAATTTCTAATTTAAATTTTGAAGTGTTAGTTGAGGTGCTAATTTTTTGTAGCCAAAAAATTTATTTCACTGCGGTAAGATCTCAAAAGGCCCCTACAAACATACAATGAGAAGCAATGGTCAGTTATATGTATCAGGTTATTTGTATAACGAGAGCATTCTTTTGTTTTGTTTTTTTACCGATTAGCCGGCATGGAAGCACCTCCGCTTTAGGCTATGTTTATACAAGCTTATACTTATAAACTCATTCTTATACAAAAACTTGGCTTCTGATTTCACGGAAGTCGTTATAGTCATGTACGGAATTATAAAGACAGCAGCCAGAATGCCGGTAAATTAGCCTTTCAAAAGACGCGATATTTATTGAATATACTGTATGTACATTCACGTATATTCATAGGTGTGTAAGCCAAATTTTTAAGACTATAGTTCACAAAGCATGCCGCATATTTACTTGGCTCATCCGTTATGCCATATATTAAAAAACATTCGATCGTACAATGAATATTAAATTATCATAAGAATCGTAATAAGGTTTCGAAAAATTTAAGCCCGGCGTCAAATATCTTATTGCGAGAATAAGACCCAAATTTTAATACTTATGTAGAAACATATGTACATTAGGGTGGTCCAAAAAGTTTTCCATGTATTTTTATACGGGTAAAATAAAATTTTCGTAGAAATGGTATGGAATTCTTGAAAATCAATATTTTTCGTTCGGAAAACTCTGGTTCTCTTCAGAAGACTTTCAATAATATTACTAATTGTATAATTAACCATGTTTTAATACTAACGATATTTTATTGGTCGCCCATTCATTTTTCGGGGCTTTTGTAGGTTTTTGGCGGACTATAAATTATAGTTGCGCTGAAAAATGGTTAAATAAACAATTGGGAATCTCCTGCAAAAAATATATTGATTTTTAACTATTCTATTCCATTTCTACGAAAAGTTGTTTTTCCCCCATATAAAATACATGGAAAACTTTGGGCGCTTTGATCGTCCTTTAAATATTTTTTTATTTCAAAACAAAAAATAAGGGTATCGTTTTTCGGTATAGAACAATCCTAGGCTCTCACCATAAAAAATCCGACTTTACTTTTTCCTCATACATTTTTGGTTCACCCTAATGTGCATAAATATCTTTCGCACATTTTAACATCTGTAACCAGTGAGGTTGTCATTGACGCAGTTTCTATATATGTATGTATGTATTTATATATGCACAAATGCCAGAGTGGTCTCAGGAGTTTACAGTTGTGGCAATGTTACATTTTCGCGTTCATCGTACGCCTGTGTAATAAAAAATTACACTTAGGGCCGGTTACTCAATGTCCGGTTAACACTAACTGCAAGTTAAAGATCGTTACAGACCTGATCGACTCCATAACATACATACATATAATAGGGAGCTAAAAATAAAAGGAAACCCGAACGAAAATCTTTCACTGTTGATTTTATTGTAGCAGCTTTCTAAACTCTGTCTAAATCAGTGAATCGACTACATGTTGTCTTCATTCTCATCTAAGGGCAGGCTCAGGAAAAGGTCAGATCCAACGGATTTCTTGCACTTTAATTGAAAAATCAAAAAAAAAGGCGGAAATAAAAATATGTATGGGAGGTTCCATGGAAAACTGAACCTCAGTGTAAAAATCTTTTTTCGTTATAAAACTAACAAATGTGTGGATAAGACATTTGTAAAAATCTTGAATCAACCAAAAAATAACAAATCAAAGGTTTAAATGCATTTTTATTACCTTTTTTTTACGTTTTGAAATCAAGTTCTGAGTAAATTTTTTGAGTGAGTTGAAAGTACTCACAAACAATTTGGAATTCATAATTCAAGTGTTTGGTAAGAAAAATATATAGTAGAACTCACCTGCTTTTAATAAAATTGTCTATATTATGAGTTATTATTAGGCAGTATTGGTCTTGTCCCACCCGTGACAAAAAAGCTAAAAGTTTTTATTTCCTTTTTGGTTGTTGTTGTTTCCGACAGGGTGAAGATGGCACAACGCCGAATCCGGTTTGTCTCCAAACCAAATTTGACAAGGGATAACGGAAATTCGTTCCATAATACATCAAAAGTTTTTATATTAAATAACAGAAGTTGAAGTTGTGATTCGTGTTTGTTACCTAATGTTAAAAATTCATTGCAAATGTTTACCACAATTGCATTTTCGTTTCCACTTAGTTAGATAAGAATAATTCAACAGTGAAGCATGCCCCATCCGTGACAGCTACGGGTGGGACAGTTGTCAGAGGTGGGTTTACATAACTGATAAGCTTTATTTGCTTGTTGAGGTGGGCGCAGGGTAGGAGGGGGGAAGCGCGGACTCGCCCATTACCTATATACCCTTTTGGTCAGCAGATTTAATTAGGAAACATTTTGACTAGTTTTGTTTTTTTTTGTTTATTTAATGTTTATAGTTTTTCTTTTTTATAAAAGTGTAGCACATTACAGAATCAGAACCACATAAATCCACATTTCTTATCACTTATCCTAAGATAAAACGTGAGTGAATTGAACCTCTACTTGGCTTAGTATATTTTTTAATAACTAATCTTTAATATGGACTACACTAAAAGCTCCTTTTCATATAAAAATTCGTACGTGTACCACCCATGACAAACGTTGTCCTACCCGTGACAGAGGAAGTTCGTATTTTTTATAATAAATCAATAATTTTTGTTGTTGTTTTTGCTTTGTTTGTATTCTTGGTTAATTGTTTTATTATAAGACATTAAGTTCACACAGAAAAGTGAAATACATTCGCAGACTTTCCGTAAAATATATCTTCTCCAAAAGGCAGATTCTTTTTTGTCCCACCCGTGACAGAAGAAATAACTCAGATTTTTTCCATATAAAAGTAACTGGAATTTTCTTCTTATTTTGTAATAACTCATATAATAATCAATTAGGCGTAGCTTTATCAAAATGTAGAATTGTTGAGTACTTTATACTTAAATTTAAACAAGAAAAAACATTTTTTCTGTACAAATGTCCGACGCGTGACGGTGGAATCGCCCGTATGTATAATTTTACTTGAATGAACTTCCAGAGTAAAAATCGTCCGAGCACCTGTTAAGAAGACAGAAAAGCGACAGAAATGTTTTTTCACTTTATGCAAAGCATAACAAGGTCGTTTGTTCCCAGGTGCAGGATTTATCATACCGAATATGAAGAGAAAATCTCCCACTCATATACATGGATAGACCAAATATCAAATGGTGGTCTGATAAAACCTAAACTAGAATTCCTTGTTCACATATAGAAACTGGAAGTAATTTTAAAAAATTTAATGGAAAGGAAATTTCGCAATGCAAAAATTTAATAGCTAAATTATTGAAGTTGAGTTCTCATGTATTAAAGAGTCCATTTGTCTTTAATGTCTAATATACTTTAGGATTAAATAATTGAATAAAAAAATAAGTGCCCAAAAAATATTGGGCTAGTAAAAGCAAGAAAATTGTATTGTATGTTTCATTTATTTAGTGTGTAATTTTGTGTAAGTTTGCATTTCCACATTTACATTAAAACGAAAATGCAATACCCAAAATAAAGCTCATTCTAATGAGTTTTTAAATATTTTCATATTTACAAAACTTTCATTTCAAAGATATTGGTCCGTAGTTATAAGTCAAAATAAAGTCGAATTCCAAAGTTAAAAGCAGCTTTTTTGACAGATATCCCATTGAAAGTTATGTCTAAAAGCTGCTTTTAGCGTTAGGAGTTGACTTTATTTAGACTATAGCTACGGGCCATTGAGTTTTATCAAATATGATAAATGCATAACAAAGGGTTAATTTCTTTGTTTACATTTTTCGACATTACTGTCAGCTATAGGTGCAATCCCTTGTTCCTCGGACTAAAATTATTAAAACTGTCAAAAAATAAAAATTCCTCAGAGCGAGAGAGTAACATTGAAAAGTACGGGATCGCTTTCTAGTAAAAAAAAATGGTAACTTCTGTCAAATTCAACATAACCTCCAAATTTTGCTTGTAAATTTTTGCTTATTTTGTATGTAAGCACGCTCAGCTCACACGTGAAAATAACCAAAAATACTTTCATACTCATAAGAATCCATTTAAACAAAGTAACTAAATACTTTTCAACGTGAATTAGCAGACTGCACTTTTCTTTTGTTTACAATTTGGTTGCCAAACACACTACAGCTGATTGTTTGACACATTTACCAGAATTTACCAGCAAAAAATCTTCGGACAAAACTGGTAACTTCTGACAAGAGAGAACCTTATCTACTCTCTTTTTTGTCATCTCAATAGTCAGAGAACCGATACGAGATCGATTTCCAGTAAATCTGACTGATAACTTCCAATAGTGATCGAAGAAGTGACATCGTGGCGATAGGCGGAAAAATTTCTTCCAATTGCTGGCAGGGGTGAAATAAATAAGCCCGAGGAGACTGTACGTACGTACTAAATTACGTGCGAATTTTTGTACCTATAAGTAGGAAATACTCATTTCAAGAACACAGAACCGCAATCCGCAAATAACGCTGGTACTCGTATGTATATAGATATATATATATATGGGCATATGTATGTGCGTAGTTTAAGTCGATGAAGCTTTAGCACTAGCGGAACTACATATAGCTAGTCTCTATCAATTTGATTTACATTCTTTCAATTATCTACGCTTAAGATTTCTTTGAATTCCTCTGATTTGCCCCACCAAGTTATGTTTATACGTAGATATATTTTTAGGTATGTATGTATGTATGTACGCATTATGTAAGTACGTCAGTATTTAAAAGTATATACACTTGTGGTCGCTGATTAAGTTAAGTGACAGTTTGACCAGTTTTGGCGATTATTCAACCAGCACCACATAAATCTAAGTTTTAAACTTCGTACAAAAATTATAAAAATTCAATAAACCTTAGCAATTGCACCGAAAAATGGTGAGCTTTTTATTTCGAATTTGTAGAAAAATTTCAAGACGCTCGGAAATCGCATTGATTGTTTATAATTTTTTTTTGCTTAGGGTATTGTGCATTTTCTTCCACATAGAGTATGCTCGACAATTTCTTTTATATATGGAAGAAAATGCCTTGCACCGTCAGCAAAACAAACCCAACAAACACCAAAAAACTACTTCTCCAACCTTGAAGAAATTTATAGTTCTCAAGTTGATATCCAACATCATTCTACGACTCATGTCTAACCGACGCGCGGATACGTAAAAAGTGATAGAGAAATAAATTTTTAATTATCAAGTGAAAAACTAAATCTATGTATGTATGTACATAAAGAGGAAAATTACCAACAAAAAGTAAATAAGCTTCAAAGTATCTTCAAAGAAATCAAACCGCCAAGTGAATCGAGTGGCAAAATTACTGTCGGACTGTGTACTGTGATGTGAAATATTGTAATACGATTCTGCTTAACTACATAATACAAATGAAGTAATAAAATAAAAAAATTATATTTAAATCCATCTATGTATGTCGTTTCAATCAAAAGGTGTAAGTTATTTTACTATTTCAATTTCAGAACTAGCATTTTCTCAATTCGAGAAACAGTCCTATTTTCATACAAAGAACGCTATGATCATCCACTCAACCCAAAATGTTTGTTAGAAATTATTAAAAATCAAGCCGACTTTCTAGCGTCTGGAAGTTTGCGCTTTAGCCTTATAAAATTCAATGAGCTATAGAACCGTATGCCCGAAATTTTTCTAAAAATTCTGAATAAAAATTTTTGGGCGTAATTGTTAACGTAACGGCGTAATCGAAACAGTAAATAAACAAAAAAATAGCCAAAACTGGTCAAAATCTCTCTTAACTTAGTCAGCTGACCACAAAGGTATATGTATGTATGTATGTACATAAGTATGTGTAGGCACGTGTAGTCGCGAATTACGGTTTCCATATTTAGATTGCACCATTTGCTCACTTACCAAAACTTTTAGACACACTGAATTTCTGTGCTAAAGCCAAGCTTGGTAACCTCAATTGCAATGAGTACACTGTAAGGTTTACACACAGCTACATACATATGTACATACATACATAAATGAGTGTATGCATATGTACATACATACATACATATGTATTCTTATTTGTATATGCATTTATGTATGCAAGTGTTATTGTACTTATGTTTTAAATAAATGAAATGAAATAAATGTATATTCATACATACGTACATACATATGTATGTATAATTTGGGTGTGTAGCAATTAACAAAAACAAAAATTGTGACAAATTCTTAAACTGACCTGGAAAACATGTGATACAAAAAGTCTCGGCTTTGTTTATCGAACGCATTTTACTTGTTTACATTTAATGGAAGCTCCAAAACAAAATTTGGTGCAAAAGCGTAAAGTGAAATTTAAGACTGAAAATAAACGTAAATACATAAATAAATACAAACAGATGTACATATGTATGTATGCACAGTCTTTAATGTGGTTCTTATTTTAAAACAGTGATGATTTTTTCTGCGCCAAGCCTCAGTTTAATTTCGTTACACTCGACTGTGTCCACCTTATCTTTGGATGCGCAAAAAAAACTGTACTTATTACGTAAATTACAAAAGTATGTACATATAACATACTACATATTTTAATTACTTATTACAGGAAGGCAGAGAAGAAGGGCACTGCTCAATGGCGACGCAGGTGGCGCATTTGATGACGAAGAGCCCTGCCGAATGCATAGAGACGATCCTCACGTCCCACCTTTCAGCCAAGACGAGTTGAGAAGAGCACTAATAAAGCTTAAATACATCGTATCGCGACGGTATACCGTCTGTGATGTTGTTTAAATCCAGCGACGAAGAGCTCGTTAAGCGCATATACCAGCTGTCAAGCCCGATTCGGTCCGATGAATATACAGTTATGTGGAAAATAATAGCAACAGGATATTTTGACCAGTTTTGGCAGTTTTTATACCCGAGCGCACTTCTGCACAATGGTATTATAACTTTGTTCGAATAACGGTTGTTTGTAACAGCCAAAACGAATCGAGAAAGAAAATTCGATTAAGCCATGTCTGTCTGTCCGTCCGTCCGTCTGTTCGTGTACTCGATAACCTGAGCAAAAATTGAGATATCTCAACGAAATTTGGTATGTAGGTTGCCCTACAAGGTAGGTTGGTATTGAAAATGGGCGAAATCGGACTGTAAACACGCCTACTTTCCATATAACGGTATTTTCGAAAAATGTAAAAACTGCAAAATTTCAGTAGGTATCTAAATATTAGATGCAAATTATTGAAAATTAGTATTTGTGGTAGAATTGTGGTAAATTATAAAAAACAAAAAATAATATTGTTATGAAATTTTTAGATAATGGGCGTGACCCCGCCCACTTATTATGAAATGCTGTATCTCAGTAGCCACTTCACCAATCCTTACCGAACTCGGTACGAGGCTTGGGTAGGATCCAGCTAAGAAATCTGTTGAAAATCTTTGAAATCGGGCAATAACCACGCCCACCTGCCACAGAAACACAAAAACTGCTATAAATCCGTAACTACTGGAGCTAATTCACTTAGAATCGATGGCTGCAATAACCACTTAGCAGCATTAGAATATTATAAACTATTGGAAAGTGGGCGTGGCGCCGCCCACTTATAACCACCAAACTCGGTGCACTTAATAACCTTGGTACGGAAAAGCAATTTGTGGAAAATTATTCAAATCGGACTAAAATTATACCCGCTCCCCATATAACGGAAATTTCAGAAATACAAAAACTCCGATATTTCAATAGCTGAGGACGCTAATTTATTTCAAGTTAATAGTTACAACAATCTCCTAACAATAAATAAGACTGCTATAGACTTCTTCGGAATTGGGCGTAGCACCGCCCTTTTTAAACCTACTAAGGTGTACCTCGGTAACCCACTTAATCGATTTGTACCTAACTAGGTTCAATTATGTATATCATTAAGTCTAACTCTGCATATTATCGAAAACGTTTGAAATCGGGTAAAGACCCCTACTTATCATGCAAAGGTAGTTCAGAGAAAGTTGAAACGACGATATTTGATACCTGCGCCGGGTATATAAAATTCGGTTTCGCCCGAATACAGTTCAGTATCTTACAAAAACCATATAAGTCCAAATTCAAACTTTGTAAAAAAATTAGAAAGATTCAAAAATAATTTATATTAAAAAAAACTTTTTATAAAGCATTTTTAGAAATCTAAGTATACAGTTTTATAGCCCATTAAGTTCTAGCTAAGAATTGATATGAAAGAAAATGCGTGACACCGTCAGCAAAAATATAGATTATCGATTTCTTAACCACTTAAGGGGCTATGAAACTGCGTACTTAAATTTTTTCTAAAAATTCTAAATAAAGTTTGTTTAATTTCTCTAATTTTTCTACAAAGTTTGAAATAAGGACTTATATGGTTTTTGTCAGATAACGAGCTTTATTATTTTATAAAGAAAAAAAAAACAAATAATAAACACACTAATAAATTAAAAATGACCAAAACTGGTTAATATGTCGTGTTCCTATTATTTTTCTCATGACTATATGTACGCAAACTGGGCTCTAGTGTACTCTGCCTGCAGGAAGATGGAATGGCGAAATGTATGCGCTTTGAAATGAAACGGGCATACGATAGCCAGGCTGCCCACGAGTATAATGGTCATATCAAGTGGAGAAGGAAGTTAGTACAATAGTTATGAAAAACTTGCGTAACTTTGCAAAGGATAGAGGCAATTTTGGGAAGTTTTTTGGTCTCCGCATCAGTGGTTTATGTGGCGCTGACAAGAATGCTTCCAAATACTGGCTGACATGGAGTGAAGTCATTGGAAATTAAGTCCAACAGATCACCATATCTCTAGATATATATGTATATGGCAGGAATACCGGAACAATGTTAAACACAGATGGATCTATTTCCATACATATATTATAGGTAGCTGCAAAGGATGGTTCTGAAGCAAACGGAAATACAGCGGGTAAAGTCCAGATGAATTCAACTTTAACGATCTGCATGTGGGCTAGAAATGGCGTAGAGCTTTGTGATCAAACAATCTTCCCACAAAATAATGGGCAGTAATATTGGGAGCGGAACGGCATATGAAGGTATCGGTTTGGGGTTGAAGTTTCACAATGTCAGCTGGGCTTTCAATGCTTCTCTTCATAAAAACAATCTATTTAAATATGCACATACTTAATCTGTACTACTAAGTATTTGCACTTGTTCTAGGTAGTAGTCATGTTTGTCACAAAGAAATACATACGTATAATACTTAAGTAAATTAATAAATTTAGCTGCCATAATCGATTGTGTTTGAGTTTGGATAATTTATTAGACACTGAAAATTATAAATCTGATTAGGGTACATAATTTATTAAAATATATTTACATACATACATACATATATTAATATGTACATACATGTGTATCTTCTTTTCTTTTCTGTCCAAGCTGACAATATTTTTGTTAAGAAAAACCACCTACATACATACATACTTAAAGTCAGCTAAATACACAACAACTATGTATAAACAAAAAGTAAATATGCCAGTTTGTGATAGGAAGACCGTGAATTAGTTATTTGCCGATATTGGTTGATGTCTAGCGTAGTCACAAGCGTTTCAAATATATATGTATATCCATTCATACATACATATGCATGTATACTTAGAAACTCAAGCATTCATATGTATATGATCAAATGTTTGTAAAACTGTGCAATGTATTCGTATTTGAATAGAAAGATTGAGTCCAGCATTTTTACCGATGTGGTTTGTAATTTGAAATATCCGGTACTTAAATATCTTAAAATACTTTTGGCAGTGCATTATACTACATACTTACATACGAAAATTGCTAACAAGTGTTCTCAGAATGTTTATAACAATCTGTAGTAGCGATGTAGTGTGTATGTATATGTGTACATTAAACCGCCTCACGCTCCATACAAAAAAAAAAATCGGTTCTGCTTCCACAAGAAAATTATAAAATGTAAAGCTGATCGCGTTTGAAAGGCCTTTCAATCTGCCGCAAATTTATATCGGAAACTTTTCTCCAAGAAAACGGTCTATGAAAAGAGAAATGTGAATGCAAGTTATTTGAGCTAAATATTTTTCAATAATTCTTTTAACCCTTTCGATAAATTAATCTATTTCGACCCAAAAAATTTCAGTGCCTAATGGAAATTCGCAATAAGATAGTTGAAAGTCTTTTGTAAGTAAATTGAAAGAAAGTAGTTTGAAAGATTTTGTTTATCGAACCATTCGCAGATTTTTTTTTAGAGTTTAATTTAATTTTATTATTTTTATTGATATTTTTCTTCTTTATATTTAATTTCTAGAATTGATTGTTTTAAAAAAGAAAAACATTTTGTGTTTTATTTAACTTTTAAAAACATTTTTTTTGCTTTTTAAGCGCATTCCTTTCTTTCATTTTATTTTAGTTTTATTTTGTTTTAATTTAAACTTTATTGCTTTAAAGGGAAGAATATTATTTTAATTAAATTTAATTTTTAAGAACATATTTTATTGATTTATTCTTCTTTTTATTTTTTTAATATTTATTAATTTTAAGATTGTTAAGATTTTAAGATTTTTAGTAACAATCATAATTTTTGCTTCGTTTAACTTTTAGAAACTTAAATTATATTTTTTTTGTAGTTGTTTTTAATAATTTATTTAGTTTTTTTTACTAATTCATTCATTTTTTATTTTTTTATTAAATTTTCTTTTAATTTTACGTTTTTATTGTTTTAGAAAGTAATATTTATATTTTTGTTAATTTGATTTATTTTTTAAAAGACTATTGCTAAAAGACATACAAAATAACGTATCCACGTTAGCAGAGTTTTAAATTAGTCTTTCGAAAGTCAAAAAAGTGCTTTCAGTATAATTGCCAGACTTTTGTTTTTCGAAAGGCCGTGGTGAGTTTACACGAATTTTCAACGCGCTTCATCTCAATAAGGGGCAACAAAAGAGAAAGTTTTATGATGCTCATGGACAAGCAGAAACTTTTTACGTGAGCCAGCCTAATGTTCATATGTATGTATGTCAGTATGTATGCCTATTTGAAAATACGAACTCGTGTGAATAACACACTTGTTTGTGTAAAAAAGATGCGTTAGAAATCCACTTATGTACATACACACATACATAGTACACAGATATGGAGGCACATATACAAATATGTATGTATGTATCTATTTGAAAAATTCTAACAGACATTTGTAAGAAAAGCTTCATGTGATTTGGGGAAAGACCTCTTTATAAATCACACTGTGACTCACTGCGGGTAGTCCAAGAATTTCTGAAAGTTATTTAATCACTGTTATTTATTATGTTAGCGCGTACCTTTGTGGCATGATGAACACTGCTTTGGTTTGTTATTTTTTTGCAATTTTTGTAATTTATTAGGTGTTTAAACCTAAACAAAAATCGTGGGAAACGAGCACGTAAAATTGATTTTCAATCGCTACAGGTCTATTGAACCGCAGAAATACTACCGATCGACAACAAAAAGCGCTAACGCTTACGAGTATATGATAAGCTCGCAACGGCTGTGATCACGGAATGTCCAAAGCGTACTAAATGAATTAAGCAACTGATTGCAACGAATTGAAATGAGTTACGGCAAAGCTTCTACATAGTGACGATCGCAAAAAACCGTTGAAGAACCAGGCAAAAGTCCCGCAGTGAGCGTGCAAGCTAAGCTGAGAGAGTTAACGGCCCAATGAAACGACGAAGAACTTAACCGCTCTATAGGTGTCGGTATACACGAGAATGTTTCGTCGCGAAGATTGGTTGATGGGGGACAGTTGGAGAAGACGACGTGAAGACAACGACTCAATAGAAACCACTGCATGGCCAACTAAGCAAGAGTCAATCAACTAGCCACCAAATTTATTTCACTGCAATTAGCTAACCGATTCGCGTTTCAAATGAGCCAAAGTTTCCCGCGTGATAAGACTTTTATCACATACACGAATGTACCCACTCGAAAAATGTTCAATAGTTAAAAGAGAGACTTTTTCCCATAGGCTCTTTACACACATTCATGTTTATGGACTCATATAAATATGTATGTATGTACATAGCTTTTCAAACGTAGTATGTGAAAGCTCGCATAAAAAGCTGTAATTAACTTTATTATTTAAGATCATTATTAAATCAAAGGAAAAACAGGTATGTAGATGTAACGGCATATCTATGCAGCCAGATGAGTTTTGTATAGTTGCAGCCTGTTTCCGCCGGTGGCTTCGGTAGCCGCTTGTGAGAGTGCCATAACTAGTCGAGTACCGAGAAATACCTGGCATCAGCTTTTTTCAGTCAAATGGTCCGTTAACGAGTGAAAACCAAGTTTTTACCCGTTACCTTTGATATAGACTTCAGGCCTTGACCCCATGCCTGTTTTGGAGCCATAAGTAAAGATTCTACAACGTATTAGTCCAGGAACTCAATACGTTCGGAATAGCGCACAGATGTAAGGAGCTTTAGAGCACCCGTAAAGCGTACAGCGTTCGTGTTTTTTAGTTGAGTTACCAGATTTTCCTATTGATAGAGAGTTCTGTTCCACCAAACCACAAATGTATCCATTGGGGTCTCCGTAACTTACCAAAGGTTTAAGGTTAGGTTAAGTTAAAGATAGGTGTTTAGTGTTGCCAGTTGAAGTTAGATTTTAGACGTTAAAAGATGTCAACGGGTTTTGCAAATTTCAGTAGTACACTACTTTTCAGATACCTTCTAACTTCTAGAACTGTGTCGTGTTTTGGACTGTGCGAAACATCGACATAAACGATGCTCTAAGGTTTCTTTGGTCTGCCGCTAACGACATTTCCGGCACCTGTCCACGTTAGCGATGCCCATTATTTGTGCATGAGCAGCCAGCAGGATATGTCCAGTAAGCGATGCGGTGGCAACACTATACTATTTCCTGGATGCCGTAATAAGAAGGGCGTGTGGTTGGTTTCGCTGTTTTCGCAAATAATTTTTGCGGTTTTGCAGGTCGTTAACTCATTCCATCCAGCCCCGAGTGGCCTAGTCATAATGTCGTCTATTTCGTTATGCAATTATTGGTGGGGTCTATGAATTTTACTTGTCTGTTTGAGAGTCAGACTGGTAGCGCTCTTGGCACTATCATCTATCATCCAGTCTGTCAATGGCTTCCCGGCTGCGAAGGACGTTTGTAGATTAAATACTAAAAGAGGTAAATGCTTAATTGCCGCCTGACTGTCTACGTATAAGTGTCCTCACAGCGATAACCTCTGCTTGAAATATGTTGCAATGGTAAAGTAACCCTACTGTCTCCTGGCGTCCAGCTCCTGGCAGTTAGAGCCGTCCGTGAAAATACCGAGGGATCTCCGGCTAAGTTTTATTCCCTTGCTCCATTCCTCCTCCTCAATCCTTGCACGAAACCTTCGTTCCCAATTAAAGCAAGGTGGCATATAATCTGTTCTGGTATCTATGAATTTTTTTGGCATCGTTTGTGTCAAGAATTTTTTGCAACGTTCATAGGAGGGTGTATACTCCTTTGAGGAAACTGGGTGNCAACGGGTTTTGCAAATTTCAGTAGTACACTACTTTTCAGATACCTTCTAACTTCTAGAACTGTGTCGTGTTTTGGACTGTGCGAAACATCGACATAAACGATGCTCTAAGGTTTCTTTGGTCTGCCGCTAACGACATTTCCGGCACCTGTCCACGTTAGCGATGCCCATTATTTGTGCATGAGCAGCCAGCAGGATATGTCCAGTAAGCGATGCGGTGGCAACACTATACTATTTCCTGGATGCCGTAATAAGAAGGGCGTGTGGTTGGTTTCGCTGTTTTCGCAAATAATTTTTGCGGTTTTGCAGGTCGTTAACTCATTCCATCCAGCCCCGAGTGGCCTAGTCATAATGTCGTCTATTTCGTTATGCAATTATTGGTGGGGTCTATGAATTTTGCTTGTCTGTTTGAGAGTCAGACCGGTAGCGCTCTTGGCAGTATCATAGGCCCGTAGTCATAGTCAAAATAAAGTCGACTTTAAAGTTAGTTGCAGCTTTTTTGACAGATATCCCATTGAAAATTATGTCAAAAAGCTGTAACTAACTTTAAAGTCGACTTTATTTTGACTATGACTACGGGCCATCTATTATTTCATTACCCTCTATTTCTTTGTCGCCTGGTACCCAATAGATATGTAGTCTACCCTTTGCGGTCAGCCTGTCAATGGCTTCCCGGCTGCGAAGGACGTTTTTAGATGAAATACTAAAAGAGGTAAATGCTTAATTGCCGCCTGACTGTCTACGTATAAGTGTCCTCATAGCGATAACCTCTGCTTGAAATATGTTGCCTACTGTCCCCTGGCGTTCAGCTCCCGGCAGTTAGAGCCGTCCGTGAAAATACCGAGGGATCTCCGGCTAGGTTTTATTCCCTTGTTCCATCCCTCCTCCTCAATCCTTGCACGAAACCTTCGTTCCCAATTAAAGCAAGGCGGCATATAATCTGTTCTGTCTGTGTTTCTTGTCCCAATTGAGTTGTGGATTCCTCTATGGCCATCAATTATTTCTAGAGTAGCCGTTGGAGTGGACCTCCACGATCCCGTGATACATAGTGGCGCGAGGCGCTAAACCTTCTCCATTAGCCCGAGGTACGAAAACTTTTCGCGGCATTCCACCACACCAAAGCGCCATAGAAAAGTATTGGTCTGACTATTACTGTGTAGCACCACTTCATCAAGGCAGGTTACTAGACTTCTTCACTCTTTCCTCAACACTGCGCCCCCACAGCAACTTATTATCCAAGACTACTCGCATATACTATGTGGGGTCTTTAATTGACTGATCGATACGTCACTACTTTGGGTGCTTTCACCTCGAATCCCTTTAGTAATTGTTGGCCGTTAGTAGTTATAAAAGTGGTGAGAGTATATCGCATTACGGTGTACCTCTGCATGCCCGTTTGGTTACCATAGCGTAATTGTGAGTGTAGTGCAGTCTCTATAGACTTGTCCTCAGTTCTGCCTTAACCAAGATGCCTTACGAAAGAGTTTCCCTGATGTGAGTCACAAGTTTTCACACGATGCCAAAAAATATAATTTGGCCAATGAAGATAGCCATTTATATACACTTAAAATTTTTCATACTCGAGTTTTTTATTAAGATCCTCGATCTTACCTAAGAGGGGGTGGTTTTCCCCTATATGAACAGCTAAGATCTCGGGGTGTAGATTTCTTGTCCCTGGAGATGCTTAAAAAATTACCGGGTACATATGAATTTTTTTGACATCGTTTGTGTCCAGAATTTTTTGCAGCGTTTTGTAGGAGAAATGAGGTTAGGTTTATGGGTGTATACTCCTTTGAGGAAACTGGGTTGTTCTTGCCTGCCTTGGTTATAAAAACAACCCTCTATTCTCTCCATAGTACCGGCGCATAGCCCAGCCTCTAATAATAAAAAATATCGACTTCAGCCATGGTACAACTTTGGAGCAAGGCTGGAAATATTCCGTCGACTCCTGGAGATTTGTGAGGTTCAAAACTATTGATTTCCCCTTCTACTAAGTATAAAATTATAACGTTTTGCGGGGTGCTACCCGCTATATCTCTCCAGCTGTCGAGGTTTGTGGAGTCCAAGCGACACAGAAAGTTGGTATTGACCAGGCCTTCTAACGACTCCTTACTTGAATTTGTACAATCCACCCAACTCTTAAGTATAAGGTGTGGCATGCTTGCAATCTAGGTTAGGTATTTCTTTAGCTTTCCCAACTTGTTTGTTCCCTCCAAGTTATCACAGAAGTACCTCCGGGATTTTTTCTTTGCCTTTCGCACTTTTCTTTAATATGTTTTAAGTAAGTTCTAATACGGATGTAGGTAAAGCATTGAGTGGGACGAGACAGAAATTGCTGGAGGCAGAGATCTGAGCCCCTGTATCTTTCCAATGCCGCAGGATAGTACGCCACCATTGCCTTTGTTGAAGAGATTCTATAACGTTAAGTTCCCGGAGGCAAAATTCTGGTTTAAGTACAACACTGAGTCCGAACCCAAACATTGTCGAATCTTTACTGATTGCTCCAAAACTGACTCTGGGTCAGGATCTGGCATCTTCGGTCTTCCAGGTACTTGCAATCCTCAAGCGTATGGACTACGTCCCTGGGGGATAGCCAAGCTGCACTTAAGGCAATGGCCAGCCCTCTATTTCCAAACTATTTAGTTCGGCTAAGCAAGTCTCAACTAAATTATCTTGGTAAACATGGCGAGCTTGCAACATGATTTCTAGTTGTTTCTCTCATTAACTGCAGTCAACTTGTTGAACTGTGATAGGCGCCCGTGACAACTCCATTTGCCATCCTGCCATGAAAAGGATGAGACGGGGAACGCCTTTTATGCTTCTGCCCCTGCTTTTCAAGAAATAAGTTTGAGGCATTTGGCCGCGATGCGTTGAGAGACGAACACTTAAGCTCTTATATGTATACTAGACTGGGTCGAAAAAAAAAGTTGCTAATGTCCGCCCCTAA